>NC_051177.1:33174258-33434038 GCF_013339695.2 Rhipicephalus sanguineus
GCTCAATCACAGTGATTACAAAAATAACGAGAATCGTGATAATGCCCGCTTAGTTTATTCTTTTTTAACCAGCACTTTCCTTTGTGTAGCTTTAGCATAGCGTCAACGCTAAATCGTTGCCGTTATCGCCGTTGACAGGTGACACCCCCTCGCACAAAGCTCAGGCGAGCCAGCACGTGAACAGCTGGCGCTTATCAATGACTCTATAACGTTTAGCTGTAACGATATGAAAAAAAAAAAAAAAACGTTCTGTTTCGTCCTCTTGCATAGTCTTCAATCACTGCTATACCCGTCTCGCTAGCCCTTCCGTATAGGTCGTACTGACAACGAGTAACAACCAACCCTGTTAACATTTATTACGTAATTCTATCCTCATATGTAACGCTGGTAACAGATATAATTATGGCATATATGGCTTCAAACAAAGCTAAAGGCGAATATTTTCTGTTCATAACAGCATAAACTTTGCGTGCTTGCACTAGAGGCAGCTTGCCCTGACAACAGATACTCTATTTAACGTCTAGTTACTAGGTTGACGTACTTCTTGATTCCAGTTTTCTGTTAAATTAAAATTCCGCGGTCGCTCGACAAACATCGTAGTTCATACATTTCAAAAAAGCCGCCAAGCGCGCCTGTCTTCGGGTAGCGTTTACAGACGGCGCTAGCTGTATGGATGGTTGTTTCGACACTTTCGCCGTGCTGTTCTACAGTTCTAGCGGTTCTAGAGTTGCACGCTCTCATTCTTTTTACCTTGGGGAGCTGTCGGGTCAATGGAACTACGTTTTATGTCGTGACGTTCTAGCCGTTGAGTTACGCGGCCTTCGCGTTTCTCCTACATAGTCTTTATGGTTTTGAGACAAGCATTAGGTCGAGCCGGTTACTGCCTCTATGCCCTGACCCACACGTGCATACATGTGGGGGGAGGGGTGGGGGGTCGAGCAACTGTGTGTCCGCGTGTGTGTGCGTGCGTGTGTATATACAGATGCAATTTTAAAAACGCTGTTCACCGGAGCTAGTTGGTTCATAGCTAACACTGGTTTGAGCAGCGGAACTTGAAACGAGGGACAAAAAAGATGACAGATCGACAAGAACGTCGCTCTACTAACAACTGAAATTTTATTTCTATGCGCGCGGCTAAATAAATAACCAAACATGCACAGTCACCAACTGGTATCTAGCAGTGATTGGCGCCTGGTGTCGTTTCCGCGAACTGTTTTTTTACATGCCAGAGAGACATAGCGTGCGCAGGGTTCCCCATCAGGGGGGGGGAAAGGTTCATCGCAGCGCCCCCCCCCCCCCACTAAGTCAATGTATGGGGCAGATTTTGCATCCCCCCCTCTTAGATGACTACAAGGGTTAATGTACGGGGCATATTTTGCGGCCCCGCTCTTAGGTGATTAGGGAGGGGGGCGGCCGACCCCCCCCCCCCCTGCCCCCTCTGTGCGCACGCCTATGCAGAGAGATATGAAGTTCTCTTCTTGTCAGAACCACTGACGTTCAACTGAAACATGTGCTACCTTCCTTCTCGATCTTATGTCTTCTTTTATCTCCCGCTTGAGTTGGTTGCCTCCTTTCGCTATGACGGAGATTTACTCGAGATATGCCTGGCATGCGCAGTTCCAGCAATGAGCTGCCAGGTGTCCGCAAGGTGCTTGTCTTCAGTGAGGCAGCATGTTTCCTTAGATAGATAGATAGATAGATAGATAGATAGATAGATAGATAGATAGATAGATAGATAGATAGATAGATAGATAGATAGATAGATAGATAGATAGATAGATAGATAGATAGATAGATAGATAGATAGATAGATAGATAGATAGATAGATAGATAGATAGATAGATAGATAGATAGATAGATAGATAGATAGACGAATGTTCTCGCCGCTATCAGTGTACAACGTGAATCGCTTGTACGTTGGTTTTTCATTTTCTGGGCACAAGTTCGAGCGAGTAAAAAGTTTCGTCTTGAGCACACCGACTGCTGCCTTCGTCAACGTCACGACCACGTGACAATATGCTTTATTGCGTTCGTCCCATGTTAACTTGGCTTCGGCGTAGAACTGTACTCTCGGATGCTATTGCACGTTTGACGTCATTGGCGTACATACATACAGGTGAATGTAACTCTCTTTTGTTCCCATGACCTTTCAGGAAACACTGCAGTCATTTCGGCGTGGAAGGCTGGCACGCTTTAACACATAGCCTGCAAGCTATACATAAGCTGCAGATAGAGATGCGAAAGATCCTCCACTCCACAGTGTCCATGAAAGCCAGCACCTCTAGTTTCGCCAGCATTTCCTTTCAGGAGGAAAAAAGAAACGCAGGTACACACACGCGGCGTAGAGTTCAGGATGTGTCCAAGACCTTTCGTAAATTATATACAGAGCTTATAGATCCAAGCGGTGGAGCACTAATGGGGAAAGAAGCGCTTGCGCATTTTGTGTACACTTTCCTCCTGCTTTTTTGCGGGTGATTAGCTGGCAATGTCGACTGGCTTCTCGCCAGTGAGCTTCAAATTCGCACACATTTTGCTTTCGTATTATGCAATCAGCGCGCTTTCCTGGAGTCTCCTCTCTTCACAAGTTTAGGAACGAGAAAGATTGTCGTTACTTGGCCTGTCGCCGACTCTCGCCCTTTTTCATCAGAAAAAAAAAGGAAAGAAAGAAAGACGAAGAAGATGAAAATATTACGACATAGAGTGACCGGTGCCAATGATCATTGGTAACGAGAATAGCATTCGGCCGATTGGCTGCACATTGGTACACACTGTATGGTGCGAATGTGTTATTCGTAATTGCGACATGTACTCGACGTAGGGGCTACCGAGGTGGTGTAACCACGGTAAAGCGGCGCGCGTTACAAGGGTAATAAATAGGGGTGTGCGAATAGTGAATTTTGGAACCGAATCGAATACGAATCGAATAGTGATGACACCGAATCGAATACGAATACTAATTGAATACTTTTCGAATAGTTTTCGAATAGTAAGACAACCATTCTCAAAACGGTCCTAGAACTCCGCAGCGTTTTTTTTTTCTTTTTTTGAAAGAAATATTCACGAACTTTCACCAAAGAGCGTTGCGCTTACTTTTAACTGACTCAAAATACCACAGTTATGAAATCTGAGGTAAGCTCGTATACAGCAGCGACCACAACCTTCGCAATATTTTCTAACTGTAGGTTGAAATAAAGCAGTGACTGCAGATGCTTTGTCGCCTGCTTTTAAATAAAACTGAGACATAAAATCTAAACAATTTAGAACCGAAGACTACGCATACAGCTAAGGCGGTAATGAAACACATAAACCTGCCATCGCAACCTGGTCCTCGGCACTGAAGGCATGTAGACATCGGTGTTGAAAGCTGTATCTGCAAGAACAATTTACGCAAACACAACCCTTGCATCTATTGCTATTCATGAAGCTGAATGCAGGTGCACCTTCAGTTCTTACAAGATGACGACAGGAACTGATTAATGCGATGCAGAGGCAGCGTAGTAAAAACTGAGCGAGTATGGAGCTTTCATAAAAAAAAAAAACGCCTTCATCCGGTAATCAATATAGCGTCGGTAGTTTCGTAAAAGCTTGGGCTGCATGCATACTGGTAATTTAGTGATTAAAAGAAAAATGGCCTTTAATTATTCCAAAGTATCATTGTTTTGGGGTTCTCCCGTCGGCGCTAATTATTCGAAAACTATTCGAAAAATATTCGGTATTTCGAGTATGTACTATTCGATTCGAGTACCGAATCGAATAGAATGCTATTCGATTCGTTATTCGAAATTTTCGAATATTCGCCCACCCCTAGTAATAAACTATTTCCCTAAGGGAGACCGTGTCTCAGGGTAATTCCCAAGGGCGTCCGCAGAACTTATTGCAGGGGGGTGCAGGGAGGGAGGGATAGATCCAGCACTGACAGCTTTCACTGCCGCGACATGACCTGCAAGATTAGTCAGTAGTGTGCAACGTGCGAAATTGGTTGGAAATAGAGAAGATCGGGACCTGAGTGTGCTAATCAAGCTGTGTAGCTCATTGCTATCGCATAGAAAAATATTATCCGAAATTCCAGGGAGGGGCAGCTGCCCCCCTTGCACCCCCCTCCGGACGCCCATGGTAATTCCACCAGTAGAGCGCCACTGGTCGCGGCGGCTCGCCGGGCCTGGTCCAGGGCCGCCAGTTGGCTTCAGAACCAGCTTTGAAAGCCTTGCTTCCCGACATCACGTTGTGATTGTTTGCGATGGTCTCATCAGCCTGGATACTTCCTGCGCGTTGCAGAGGTATATATAGTGAGTCATGCCAAACCGTGAGATTGCTCTTTTTGACGGCGCCAGAGACGGTCTTGTGAGCCTTCATTTTCTTGAGGTTCACGTAAAGACGGCCGTGACGGGCTGACTTGCACTAAGGAAATTCTTCAGGAAGCTATCAGCAACGCGCCAAGCGTGTTTCACTTGATGACATTTGCGCTGGCGAAATGGTTATAGAGTGTCGTGCTTCGGTACAAGAGAATCATAGTTAAAATCATGCCGTCGCAACATTTTAAAATTCTCATTTCTTCATGCCGTTTAGATATGCGTTGACCTCTCTTTCTCTCTCTCTAGAGAGAGAGAGAAAGCGTGCGCGTGTGTGTGATATCACTTGCGGCGAGAGCAGCTGCGCTTGAAGCTGCCACACAAACGCCTTGATATCCGCAGATGGTGAGTGACGTCACTAGCCAGATACATCGTCCATCCGAAACCTATCGTGGCAGCTAAAGAAATGCAGTTCCCTTAATAAACGGTAAATAAATAACAATGAAAATAGGTAGATATTGTTGCGGTTCAAAATGGTCGTTGCAATATATTTTAGTCTTAAAGGGCCCTAAACCACTCCGTGTGCTTTTTTTCTCGCCTTCACTACGCTTCGTACAGGTGCTATCTCCTCCTCGCCACTTATTCCTTCCTAAAACACGTGGAAAATGGGAGCGCGAAGCGTTGAGCCTACCAGGAGTTCGCACTTTTCGGTTACACGCTGTCTCCACTTGCGCAGTCAAAAAACGCACAAAACTACGTGAAATCAGTTGATCGCGCGCGATGGTCATGCGAGACAAGGCAGGACGGGCGTGCGGCTGCATGGCAAAGCGCGGTAGGAGACAATTCACGACTGCGTTCCCTCGTATACTGCACCGATAAGAAGGCAAACGCCAGGAGAGAATAACACGCTCGTTATTTGTATTTTCAGAATTTGTTTAGCAGCCCTTTATGTAAGTATACGCAAACCAATGATGCTCGTAGCCTAATGAGCCCAACCCCCGTTACGCGTAGCCTAATCTCCTATTATGTATGCTTGTGTGTGTGTTTGTATGTGCGACTGCTCATATATACAAACAAAATGTGAACAATAAGATGACGGGAAGGAGTTCGACCCCCCCCCCCCCCCCCCCAAATCACCCCTCTGGCTACGCTATGCAGTGGCACAAAGACTACAGAACACTCAGACCCTTACATTCGAAGGGACGAACGACTCTCGATCGTTCCGGCTCAATATTTGTAGGGCCAGCAGCAGACTGATCGATCCAACGAGTACTTGCGTGCCTCGAATAAGTACAGCATTCGTGGCGCGTGTTTGTCAGATCCATTCGTCCGTATGTGCATCGTGTGCTTGAGGCAAAGCAAGGTTTGCCTCGTGGAGAAAATGACAACATGCCGGCGATGCCGGGGCAAACACACTGCAGCGGTTTCGATATTCTATACATATGCATTAGTATATACCGAATGAAAGTGATTGTTTTGAAACCCACAGTTCTGCTTTGCTGCCCAAGGACATTAAACATGATTGGAACGTATGTCGAACACAGAAGAACATTAATTACGTCGCTTCAATGCACATCTTAATCTAGAAGCCGCGGTAGAATGACGTGTGCGCTATCGTTTGTTGTCGACTATCGCAGCAAGAGTTCATGCGGGATCTGGCGTCTGTGATGCACTTCAGTCTTTAATTCTGTACTAGCTTAATGCACTTATGCTCCTCGTATTCAGATCACACACTCTCTTGAATAAAAAAGCCTTGCAAAAACAATGACGAAAGAAGCGTGCTGATTTTGAAGGCCAGCATTATGTAAAATGATAGACACCTATAGAAAGACGTCAGAGACTTTGTATCTGAGCCTTCAGCGAGGTTTCAGACACGTAACAAGCAGATATCGCAGTCATATAGCAAAAGCGATCACGGTGCCAACCGACCCAACGCCCAACGTCATAATGGCACTGTTTACGATAAATATATATATATATATATATATATATATATATATATATATATAATATCACAGTTTCGCCGCAAGGGCGAAGCAATGAATGCGATAACAACAAATTGCAATCTTATACGAAGTAAGGCTAGCAGCTAGCTCTCATGGATCTGATCTCGCGTAACTCCTAAAAACGCTGGTGATAAGGGAATACGGCCGCTCCACTGAAAGAAGCGGTTTGCGTGCAGTATGTCGTCTCAACGCGAAACGCTGAGAGCACGGCACGTATAGAAGGGTGTTCGAGCCGTTTGCTGATGTCTGCCGAAATAGCGCACGCGCCAGCGCTCGCGACCCCGCCTTTATGATCAAAGTTCGCAGTTGCTGCTCGAGCAGCGCAGATCCCCCCTCTTCCACGTCCCGTCGTCCCTTCATGCATCTTGGCGCGATGAAGGCCGGGTGGGGCGTTTCCTCTCTGCTTGAGGAGCAATCTGCTTGAGGAGCAATGTTATCGCATGCTCCCTCCGTGCGACGGAGATGGCCGGCTCCGATGTCATCTCTGCTTCAGCCGCGTTCGTCGTCAGCGCTCGCGAACTTTGACTCGCGGTGATGTTATCGATTTGGACTTGATACGGAACATGACGGCAAAAACCCGTCGAGAGTGTCCATATAATTGCTATCGCAATACTAATAAAAAGAAAACACCATTATTGGAACAGCTCACTTCACCTCTCTTCCATAATAGAATACATTGTACTCGTTCTTTTTTCATTCTAAACCCGAAAGCCAGGTTGCCCCCATGCAGCCAGTTGCAACGCATTCCCTTACCATATCATCAACAAGCTACAAACGCACCTGCACAAACACCGCGACATCAATGTCTTGGTCGAATGGCCTCTTGACCCGAGCTCTCCCGAGGTTTTTCACGAAGACTGTCTAAAAGACCAAGCACGAAGGACATCCTCCTGGTTTCGCGCATGTGTACATGCACTGCTGCCCACCAGTGTTGCGGAGTTGCCACTCCGGAATTGGAATGACTCCTGAATCATTCCACATTTTCGCGACCCCGGAATGGAATGTGAACAACGCTTGGAGGAATGGAATGGGAATGGAATTACGTCTTTTTCCGAAAATAGAGCACGTTTTCGTCTACGTGTTGTTTTTCAAACTTCAAACGTTAGTAAGTCAGAGCCTCGAATTTAACAATGAAGCAGTATTTTTAAAACGGGTTTTCTGATTACAAACATGGTACATTATAAGCAACGCGCCTACTACAATTCTGTCCTTATATAGACTGTGTTGTTCTATTCTTAGCGTAACCGCGGCTCTATTCCGTTGGTATCCGTCGTGCGGAACTACGCACGATGAATAAAACCAAAGTAAAGCTTCTTTTTGCACCTTGCACAGGTTGCGACTGCAGCCTTTAAAAGCCACGAGGACACCTATGCGCTTTTTATGACGTCGTGATTGCCAAAGAACTAGTGACCATTTGCCGGACGTGTTGTTGTAGAAACGTTTGTTTGAGCCGATCTAAATAATATAAAGGTGGGTGTCCTCTTCTAAGTTCAGAAAGCTACGAGCGACCGTTGCTGCTCTAGCCCGGGAGATCAGGCGTTCCTGAGTCTCGAGCTGAGAGCTGGTCAGCCCGCACTCCCACGGCTCCGGGGTGGGATGAATCATCCCTGCGCTTTGGTTCCCATTGACACCCCCCACACGAAAGTGGCGAATACTCTATGCACAGCCTGATCTTTATCTCACGAGCAGTTTAGTACCTGACACACGTAAATAACCTTTGCGACAAGGAAGACATTGCATACCTGCGGACACGAGAACGCAGAAAGTTCTCCTCACCCCATCCATGCTTGCGAGGCGCGCTTGACAAGCGTGAGTGCTGACGAGCAGTGCGGCCCAGTGTTCCGTTTTCGATGCAAAGGCACAAGGTGCCCGAGCGGTGCACTGTTCCAACTAATACTAGCAGATCTAGAGGGTTTTGTTTTCCGTTAACCAAATCTTTGTTTTCTCCATATTCATGACCGCTCCAGACGCGTGGCAAAACTGTTTAGTCTTCTTGAACACCACTTTAGTCAGCATAAAAATACGCTATGTCGTCATTTTAACATTACAACTTTTAAGCTTCAACAATATTAAAACATCACCATTCGTTCAAACATGCTGACCATGTAAATACCATATAGGTTGCGGGAGAACTGCCCCTATGGGAATTAGTAGGCTGGTTGTACTGCACGAGATATGTGACGAAGCTACTATCCCTCGTCCTTGGTGACGTGCTTTGCGTACTTTTGCAGTTCTTAACGCATCTGATGACATCAGCTTTATGGGGCTGGATAAAACTATCAAGATGCCTTTCCTACGTTGAGGAATTACAGGAATGGAATTGAACTGCACGGTCATTCCCGGAGTGGGAATGGGCTAAGTTTTTTTTCATTCCGAGGAATTGAAAGGAATGGAATTGCGGCAAGTTCTAATTCCCCGGAATGGAATTGGAATGGAATGAAGGCGCCCATTCCGCGACACTGCTGCCCACAGACCTAATGGGTGCCGGCCATGGGCAGGGTGGCCTCATACGCTCCTTACGATGAGCAATCGCGTCATTAGGGAGGGTCTGTGATGCAGTTCATTCCTGCGAGCTTCCGTAAGAAAGACGAATGTCCTTGGCTTTTGCAAGCATAGCAGGATCATATATGGAAACATTCAAAGCATATTACATGTCGCTCACAAACAATTCTATAGAGGGTGTATTCGACAAGTATATAACACATCATAGAGTTTCTTACTATAATAGTAGAGACCTCTGTGATACACATGGCCTAGCTCATCTGCAACGCTCCATAAGTTTGCAGTCGCCATTTCCGCTTATAGTGTTTCGTGTCGTCCTTGTGCGAAATATTATGTGACGCAGTTGACGCATCTGCGTAATCGTCGCGAATTATGTGTAGCTCTTATAATAGGCCGGTCTGCCAAAGTGCTGCTTTTTCCTGCTTTGTCGGTTAATGCATAGACGCGACGACGCCAGGGCTCGGTGTACGGCGCTGTAACACATCGCACGTGTCGCGTGGCTCTCTACTCCAGCTTGTTTATGGAGAGGGAAGGAGCGACTCCGTCGGTCTGCTCGTAAATTCGATGCGCGCGCAACTTCCTGGATCCGCGCTTTCAGGAAGACTCGGCGGCGAAATCTATAGGCGCGCATTTGCATATCGCGTGCTTGTATGTTCTTTCCTCCTGCCGTTCCAAAGGTATATAGAAAACTTGAGGCGTTAAGTAATGGTTCTTCGATGGCTTGCGTATTTGTTAGCGTACCGCGTGACTCTCCGAATACAACTACTATGCCATCGGCTTCGAGTAAAGGATTGCGGCTATCTCGTACTCACCGCTTAGCGATTCTCGTTTAGCTTGCGGCGCTTCATTTTCGTGTTATTGTTGTTGTTGGTTTCATGCTATAGTCTCTGCTGATTGTCGTGTAGCATTCGCTTTTTGCAGCTCTTTTTAGTGGTGTGTCTTTATTATTTTCTTGCATTACTTAATCAACGTCGGGTGCCGTCGATTCCCCTGGAATCATTTGCAGGCCTGTATCTAAATGTTTTGTTGACGTTCTTTGGTTGTGCAACAAGAACAAGAACAACAACAGCGATAATAATAATAATAATAATAATAATAATAATAATAATAATAATAATAATAATAATAATAATAATAATAATAATAATAATAATAATAATAATAATAATAATAATAATAATCATGGTGATGATGATGATGACGAATGCCAACAACTACAGGACCATCGGTGGTGGTCCACGGCGCACAGATTTTCGTCGTATGCAGCTAACAGATCAGCACCGTGAGATAAGAAATACATACAGAAAGAAATTCTTCGCAGATGCATGTAAATTCGAACGACTTGTGCATGTATATGTCACTGACCGTAAAATTTTTTGTAAGGCAGTTAATTATCCCATTCGTTCAGAAGTCTGTTTCCTTTGCCACTGCAGCCCGAAACCTATATGCAGAGGGACCTCGTTCGTGCGTTGAAAAAAAGAAAAAGAACGCGGAAATTAAGTAATACCCGTGAAAACGTACAATGAAGATTCACTAAATAATTTCGCAGTTTCTCTTGAAAAGCACAGCACTGATAGTGAAATAAAAAGATTTTACTATCGCACGAAGCTTTTGGCTTGTGGTTCATTCAATGACAGCGAGTATAGTATATACACTTGTCGTGACGACGTCCCATATAGCGACAGAAGCTGAAAGCACGCGTGCTGTGCCTTGCTTAAATGTACGCCGCGTCTCCTGGCAGTTCACTTTTTTACGTGATCTACAAAAATACAGGGCGCACATTAAAAGCGCCATTTTCTCGGCTTGCCCAAAGTGCGCGCATGCATGCTCTTCAACAAACTCGGCGTGCGGCTGCGTGTTCCGGTCGTATAGTTTGGCGATAAACCGAACGCTGATGCCGAATAATCGGATTTCCGGGAGCGTGTTAAAAGGTAAACAAGAATCCTAGCTGTATGATGTCGATCGTTTGTGTGTTTGTTTCCTGTAGCGAACGTTGGCACCGGGAAATCGTACGAAACGGGACCGTATCAGCGAGGTTCTGTATACATCGATGTTTTGCAAGCCCTTCATGGCATCGGGGCTTATAACACCGATGTATGTATATGTATGTCCAAGTATTCTTCACCGGCTCTGTATAGCCCCTTCGATCACGAATTATGATGCACTGTCTGCAAATGCGTCAAATTCGCATGGCATAATTCCAAGGCACTCAGCATTACACTCCAAGAAAGAAAATGAAGGAATTTGTTGTTTTGTGTGAGTTTCAGTAATTATTGTTAATTTGCGTGTAACTAATTATCTCATTATTCTGCCGTCAGTCAGCTTCAATAATTGTATAAAAAGAATCAACTATAAGGCCCGAAATGCATGCACAGCTTGTTTTTTTGGTTCTATTCGTTTCGAGCGGAGAAAAAAGATCCTCTTGACGTTGGTCCTGGAACGCGGCACGTCGAACAATCGTCTGACATGGTGGTGTGTCCAGCAAAGTGACCCTCTGCAGCAATGCACATCACAATGAAGTTAAGTGACCGCCAGTAGTCCACTCAGGAAGCCTGCACGAATGTGCACACTGAGTTTCAGGCCATTTGAAGAAAGGCGCGGCGTGTGACGCGCCTTCAAAGTTCGCGTACAGAATTGCGTACGCCGTGATTGAAGGGGATTTTGACGACAGCTATGAGTTCCGCCGACCTGTATACGGCCGCTTTGCGACTAGAGAACAATTACTTAGAGCAAAAAAATACGTTCTCCTGTTTTGCGAGTCAGAACCATGTGTACGATGTGATTATTAGACACGTCGTATAGGGGATGCTTACGGATTAATATTGACCCTCTCAGCTTCATTAACGTGCATCTGAATTAAAATACGCGCGTGGTCATGAATTTATTTTGCTCCCGCCTGAATTCTGCCGCCGTGGCGGGGAAGCAAAACCGCGCTCTCGAGCTCACAATGCAACACCTGTTAAGCTAAATGCCGTGGCGGGTATGGCTTAGGTGCAAGCTCCTTTGTTCGTTTTTTTATTTTATATTTGACGCCTGCCCTGCCTTGTCAAGCCATCATAGCCGCACGACGCACTTGTAGAATTCCCCTTGACAGCCTGCAAGCATAAATAAAATAAAGGTAACTATTATAGCGAGCACGCTGTGCCTTCTTTCGTGTAAGGCTAGCCGAGCCTTTCTCATAACCAGCAGTTTGTACGAGTACATAAATATATGACACAGTTATACGTCTGTAGTATGCCGTTGGCGAGCACGCAGCCGTATAACTAAGCGCACAGAAATGTACGCAAACTTTTTTTTTCTTAGTCTCAGAATCACAAGCCGCACGGGAAATTGACGAGGAAACGCACTTGACGCAAAGCTCGATGCCTCGGTGCGCATAGAACTGGGAGCTGCAGCGTTGGCACACATCGCGGCGTATGTGGGCCCATTTGCGAAAAAATAAACGCCGAGTGCTGTATACACGCAGAGGCAGTAATTTCCGGCAGCGCTGTAAACATCAAAAGTGTGCAGCAGTTGCGGGTTCACTATATGGTGCTTTAGCATTGGCGGTAAATATCGTACCGTTTACGCTACGGCATTACCGTTCCATGTTAAGTTTATGCAATCCGAAAACGTGTTAGCCTCGCGAATTACCCGCGATAACGTGATGACATTATAATAGTGACTGATAGAGGTCTCGCAGATTAAGAAAGCGACATGATGACGACTGCAGACACTGCATAGTCACAATCAATCAATCAATCAATCAATCAATCAATCAATCAATCAATCAATCAATCAATCAATCAATCAATCAATCAATCAATCAATCAATCAATCAATCAATCAATCAATCAATCAATCAATCAATCAATCAACTTTTATTTTCACCATAAACAATACAATGCTAAAGCGAAAAGTAGGAGGCCACAGAAAAAAGCTGCATTTGCGCAGCTTGACTAAGCTCTGGTCACCCGTACAGCAGCAGCGACAGGATGATTTGTCACGTAGGTCTTATATACAGATATAGTACACGGTTGCATATACACACATGTTAGCAGATATATAAACAGTACATAATACCATTACATATCGTATTTACAAACACAATTCAGGAATATGTTCATTTCAACACATATGGCAGTTTCAGTGACAGTTACACAAACAGCTAGGTCAAGCAAACTTTTCTTAGTAATGGTTGGGACGTAAACGTTTTTGCTGTTTAGCTCTTTCTGTGTGATTGTCAGTAGGTATTCAAGCCTTTCGTTTTCATAATGCGTATGCGAGACGGGAACAAAGTATGGTGTGTGATACCTGAAAGGATAAGAAATTGTAGTGTTCCTAAGATTTCCTGTAGTTTTTCAAATAGTTACCGTATTTACTCGAATCTAGGCCGGCGCCGATTCTAAGCCGACCCCGAAATTCGCAAGGCAAGAAAAAAAACAAACTTAATGATTGTACTCGAATCTAAGCCGACCCCCCCACCCCCCACATTCGCACATCGTTTTTTTTTTTCGAAAAAAAAAGAAACATCGGCTTAGACTCGAATAAATACGGTAAATAGTTTCACGCTAGCTATATAATGTGTCGTTTTTGTAGCTTTTTTAATAGTTTATACTTGCATATATTGATGATATGGTGAACATAACTACTAAAAGACCCTATCATCAGCCTCCTACGTTTACAGGTTACAGGATGGACCGAAAAACGATGAATTAGGTCCCAGCCTCGACATGTATCAAGTGTCACGCATACAGTACATTGTCAGATCAGTTTCGTTCATGTAATCAGAGGGGTGGGTGGGCTCTGGAGCAACACCTTACGCCTCTGTTAAACAGTAATTTGAGAGAGGTGTAGAGGATTGCCACGCTCATTTATGAACCAGGCTATTATTTCCGGGGTAATTATTAAACATTGTTATCTGTCTACGTTGGCAGCCTACTCTGAAACCTTTCGTGCCGAATTCATTGCACCAAAACGCACATCCAAGTAAAGCGCACGTGTCTGACGTCGTAAAATGTATACCTATATGTAAGGGAAAAAAATCTCCAGATGCACCAGAAGCCACAAGACGCGCTATGACGCATGAAATGAGCGGAGGCATGAATCTGATGCGAAGAGACACTTCGCGCAAAGATAAATAAATGCGTTCGCCTCATAACGTTCCTTTTTTTTTTTTTTTTTCAAGCCAAATCCGCAATAAGTCCCAATTCCCTGCATCATCGTTTCGAAACGAAGCAGTCACTCCTCCATATCAATCAGTAATCAATTAGAGAACAATCTCTACATTTCGGCCATTAGTCTCTCTAATCCAGATCGAGCAGCCATGTTCATAAAGCTGCATTACTCATCAGGATACAAAGCCCCATAAACGAAATTGAACGTCATCTACTTCCCGGGAAAATACACGTTATCGCTGAGCGCGACATTTCGACAGCGCTTGCGTCAATCGCGCCAGATGGGTTTCTCGCTGTACCTTGTTCGCCCACGGTTTGTCTCACCATTGACATTACCACGAAAAAAAAAAAAAAAAACCGGGAGCACACGTTGTATCTCCGAAATAACGACTTCAAGAGCTCTCACATAACCCGCGCGAGAGCGAGAGTGCGCATATGCTCCGCGTTTTCTTTTTTCGTTGTCTCCTTCTCGCGGCCCGAACGAAGGAGGAAGGAAAAAGCGAAACGCACCGCTGCCTAAAAAACTGGCCCTGCTACACGGGGCAGCATTCGAGAGAACGCGCGAAAGTCGCTGCCGCGCTCGGCTACCTCGTGCGCGCACCGCGCACCATCGCACCACCACCAGCATCCTCCAATCCGCGACTGAGCGCTCTGGCATCGGCATCGCTCCGCCAGGGGCCGCTCAGTGCTGAGTCATCTGTCTATCTAAATTTTTTTTTTTACCCTCTGCCTCCACGCAGCACAGCGAGCGCTACGCAGGCGCCGCCCCCCCTCTCCCACCTCGCCTTGCGTGCATCCGCTGGTTTCTGCCTCTAGCACGCTGCTGTACCACCCTGCTCTGCTGGGCTCACCGCAGTCGCGCCCGTCGATTTCGTGCCGGGGGGCCAGCCCTAAAAGACGACGTCTACGCGACGCCGCGGCATCGTCCGCTGCTTCGCGCGAGGCCCTCTCTGCGCTGTTTTATCGTCGTCGCGTCGTCGTTGAACCATCTGCCCGGCTTCTTTGCGCGTCGCCAACATTTCCTTCCATGGGATTATCGCCGGTCGTCGGCCTCTGACAGCTGTGTGTGTCACCCCTCGCGACACGGTGAGTATACAGCGTTAAACTCGCGTCCCTTTTGGCACGCTCGCAAACTCCTCTCGTTACGTTTTTCTCTTGTGTGCGTTCGCGTAGCGCGCAGTGCTTCGTATCCTCAACCCGAAACTGCCTGCGCAACATTAATAACATGCCCTCACTGTGACAAGCTATACGCCGAGAATTTCAGACATCTTCAACCAGGCTTGCTGTGCTGCGAGTGAGGCCACTGAATGTTTTCTTGTTCTTTTTATTCCCATCGCCACTGTGTGCACGCATGGCATTCTGAAAGAGAGCGAAATATTTGACGCTTTCTATTTGAACCATTTAGTTTTGACAGCTGATACCCGTATTTTCGCGATGCTATCTTTTATCGCTAGAGAAGAGCGCTGCTTATCCACACATAACTGTATTCTTGGGAGGTTAAACACTGCGTCCCACCGCCGAAGCCGTGCAGATAAGTGCAAAACAGCGCTCACGCCCCAAACACGGGCAAACAGCCCGCTGTTCCAATGTTTAAAGGTCGCAGCGTGTTCACTCGTTGCTGCACACGCCGGGTCCGACTTGTTCGCCTGCGTGCGGCGAGCGCGACGATTTAAGGATGCTGCGAGGGAGCATAAAAGATTATTGAAACAATGCATGTCCTAAGCGTACTTCCAGCATCGCCAAACGTGTCTGTTCCGTCGAAGCACGTCGACTTGTGATATCTGTGACATGCGTACCCGGATGCTATGCTGTCTCCATCATCATCTTCGGTACCGCATCCTTACATCGGCACCGCGCATCCTGCTCGTCACTGTGCTTCTTTTCTGAGAGCGATGGAGATGAAGGGAGAGAGGTTTGCGCTCCATCTTCTTCGTATCAGCTCGCACACCGCACGCAGGCGGGTGCGATGCCTTTTCCTTCTTAAGAGATAGCGCTCAACCGCAGCAGAGACGGATTCTATTTTTAGTATATTTTACGCGCTCGCTTTCAGGTGGAGCGATGAACGTAGGGGAGGGGATGTTGCGTAGTCTGCTGTCACCCAGAGAGAGAGAGAGAGATGCGTTATCTGATAAATAGTTGGGTGACTGTTATATAAGAATGCCGGCAGGTGCGTGCCTCCGCCTAGTGGTGGATAGAACAGCACTGTCGTATAAGGTGAGAGCTGGTTTCGGATACTTTTCATCTTTTCAACGCTCTTGTTTGACTTCGAAAGCCGACCACGTGCGCTCGCTCTTTGCGGCATGTTTCGCGCTTGAATCACTGAAAGACGTGCAAGTTGATGAAGCGGCTAAGTTTTATATAACGTAGATCATGTCTGACTATGACGTGGCTCAGTCCATGCACTTCTGCGAGACATTAGAAAGTGGTCGCTGAACGCTCAGTCACTTTAACAGGTCGAGTGCATCGTTTACGGCGTCCAGCAGATATGTCGGCGTTAAAGTGCAGGAAAGTGCCCGACGTGTGTAGAAATGGTACTTCAGGCCTTTCGGCATGTGTATGAATTAGGACAATAGGTAAAATGATAAGTCATTCAACAAGGAATGTCGGCGGAACGAACGTTTCGAGAGGTGTACTTGCCTAATTCACGAGCCTTTGGAAACGTCGGCTCCATGTAGCGACATTGCCCCCCTGCTCAGCGTTTTCTTATCACTTCAGGCCTCCATCTTTCCCCGAACGTTTCTTGTTTGGAGAATAGGTTAAGTTTCAGAAATAGCTGTCGCAATGTTTGCGGGACGCTTGCGCGCGAACGAAGGTTTTTAAGCTTGCGCAGCATGTTTCTCGCGCCTCCTAAGCGTTTGTCAATATATTCCAACTTTAGCTTGCGCGGCTGTATCTGCGTACGAACGAACCCATGTGGTGCAAAAGGAGCTCGAGGTCTGCGTGTATTGACAGTGCCGCCAATGCTGTCCACATCCGTCTGCGTAAATACACAAAACATCGCTAAACGACACACTTAATCTGTCGTGTCTGCTGATGAAACGTCATCCTATCGCTGTTCTTGTCTGCTAATTGAAATCGTTATTCTCTACGCTCAGAGCTCGAGGTTTCCCATTTGTCCGGACAAAGCGACACAGCTGACGTTGACCGGGGAGGGGGGCTTGGAGTCCAGCCAGATCAACCGCATAGTGAAGTACACAATATAAGTTTGTCATCGTTGGAATCAAACTTAGTAATTTGTTTGTGCTAGGCTTAGTAATTTATTTGTGCGAGAACGAAACGCAGCCGCTAATTAGTGCTGCCAAGGTAAGCGAAAAAAAAAAAGGGGGGGGGGGTGCTTCCCTGACCCCGCCTGCCTAACTGAGGCATCTGACTTGATGCTGGGCGACTGTTGCCTACAGGCGCATTCTTTCAGTGTGTGACCGCCTACACACGTGGCCTCGACCACTGCAGCTGCATTATTTTTTTTTTTCGAGTTCGTCATCGTTTGCCGGTCCCGGCCCCGCGACATATCCGCAGCGTGTCAGTTCATTTCTTGCGCTTGTGTTGAGACCATCCGCTCAAACGCTGCGGCTTTCTCTACAGTGTCGCAAGCAATCGGTGGCCAGTCGCTGCCGAAAGGTCAGTGTGTACATTAGAAATCATAAGTAGCTTTTGTTTTATTTTAATTAGTTCATAATCTGTTATCTGCTGACGAAGGTTTGTCTTACAAAACGGCACTAATTTTCGAGTGATTGTAATTGGTCACAACTAACGCGTCTAATCTATGACGAACATACGTTCTGTTGCGAATAGCGTTCTATACATATCTGGTAACGCGAAACCACGTACGCTGCAACTTGCATATCGTCGAGTTAGATGTGGCTTTGAAGGAACAATAACTTCTTTCTCCGCGATACATTCCTGGAGAACGATTTGCGACCTCGAAACGCGTGTAAGTGTTCTTGAGGAATCTATAGCACTTTAACTTCTGATCATGCTCGCAGCTATTGGGACGAGTTGTATTTTTACTGAGCTAGTCGGGGTTTGTAGGTCACAAGCGCTGATTCGGGTGAGCCTTCTCTTCTTTTCCTTCGCTATTACTTGCCTAATTGTAACTTACTAATGCAGCCTAGCCTACCATGCTTACGCGCACAACGTTATGAATGAAGCATGCAGGAAACAGCATACAGAGGAAACGGGTAGGATGCATTTTGATACACAAAACTGCTCAGCAGTCAGGTGTACTGACAATTCTGAATATGACTAAATAGATGTGTCTCATCTAAAACCTGTCTGCGCGGCCTTGAGTGAATTATGCATGCAACAAGGTCATGGCGCAGGCTTGCTTATTGCAAATTAGTTTTATCTCAAACGCGTTTCAGAGCGCGCGCTATGAATGATTGAAATATACGAGTTGCGGTGAGAAGCCCCGCCACGGTGGTCTAGTGGTTATGGCGCTTGACTGCTGACCCGAAGGTCGCGGGATCAAATCCCGGCCGCGGCGGCTGCATTTTCGATGGAGGCGAAAATGTTTGAGGCCCGTGTACTTAGATTTAGGTGCACGTTAAAGAACCCCAGGTGGTCGAAATTTCCGGAGCCCTCCACTACGGCGTCTCTCATAATCATATCGTGGTTTTGGGACGTTAAACCCCAGATATTATTATTTGAGTTGCGGTGAGAATCTCACCCGCGGGACAGCTGCATGCAATACACGAACCGAGAGCATGATTGAATGGAATCAAGCGCACCTTGTTCTCTTGCCTCTCCAACATTGGGGAGATTTAGAAGCAGGATACTTAAATAAAGGGGACAATGCTGACCAGGGCGAGCCAGAAAATATTTTTGGGGCGTTCAACTATCCTTCATGTATTGCATGTTTGCGTATATGTGTACACGTGCAAAGTTAAATATTTAACGGGGGGAACGGGAAGGAAAGGGTTGAACCCGCGCCCAGACTACGCCGCTGGAACAGGTTTACAAAAGAACGCAGAGAGGGTCCGGACTCCATGGATTCGCCTATTGGTATGGGCGTTAAACTGCCCGAAGCAATCAATCAGTATTCGCGGAAGCACGCGGCCTGTATAACACTGCTGCAACTTTGACAATGTATTGCCGCGGCACTCCCGGTGGGATACCACGCCGTAAACATACTTGTTTACGGAAGCCACGCATGCTCTGCAGTTTACCCTTTCTTAGCACGCCCCTCTTCTCGTATACGGCCGATCTAAATGGGCGGTCTTTGCGATGCTAGGTCGTGTTCCTGTTTGTATATTCCGCGTAATGCGTTTGGGGCGCATTAGCCTTCACAGATACGCCCATGTATTCCACCGTTACGGGATTTCCAGATATGAACACGACACCAACAGCGTTTTCCTTTCCCGATTAAGCGGCGCCACTTTACCCGAATATGTTCGTTGCACTGCTAGCTGCTTGATCATCAAAACAAAAGTGAAATAAGCGAAGAATGAAAAGTAAATTGGCTTCGGCAGCAGGAAAGAGAGAGAGATAGAAAAACACGCATGAAAAAGGCTGGTGGACACGCTGCGCATGAGAGCTGAAACGATGTTAACTTACGGAAAAACACCTGACAGTACGCGTTATATATTTCCCTAGCGTGAAAGCTACGCTTCCGCATCATCTGTATTAGTGCGCGCATGCTCGCACGTTCTCTGAATACGATTTGTCAGTTGAAGTTTAACGCTCTGTCCCAGCTGTACCACATTTCCGCCATCAAAGCGTTTGAAGTTTGCGACATGGAAACTACGACCAGTCGGTGTCCCATGTCACTGAAATTTGGCATCGCGCTGCTAAGGAAGGACAGTAGCTGTCGGGACATTGTGGTATCCGTGGTAACCACCTCGCCGATCCCAATGCCCGATGTGCCCACGATAGAGCGCCCACACTGCTCGTACCCTTGTCGAGAGTATAGATGCTGCAAGAGAACTTCGCCACAATACCAATCAAACTCGCTGGAATTCTCCGCAAAACTCAAACCGTCGCGTACACATCCGTGGCCCACTATTGCAGCTGCAACTGCCAACGAGCGTTTCTCTACGTGACGCTACAATATTGCGTCGGCTGTGCGTCGGTGTAGCATTCACCAACTCAAAGAGCTGTCGCGTTGGCATGGCGGATTCACCCATGCACGATAACTGCAAATGCAAAGGATCTATATACAGATCGTCTCTTGTGCCGCTGACCCCCATTTGACCAATGCCGCCGGACTCTCCACTGTGCCTTGAGAAGATCTGATGATCGGCCTTTTACTGAAGAAAAAATCTTAGCCTGGCCTCGCAGCTCATCAACGGAGAAAGTCATACGAGCCCTCCAATAGTACTTGAAGGCAGCAGAATTAATTGATCGCCTGCAGACACGCTGTGTTGTACATGTATGATCATTGTGACTAGTGTGCACTCACGTTTTCTCTTTCGTCCCCTCGTTTCCCTCCCCATGTGTAGGGTAGCAAACTGGCCATACTCTGGTTAACATCTCAGCCTTTCCTGTATTCTCTCTCTCCCTTTTCGTGCTAATGACCATATGTCACAGAAGATGCATCGGAACCAAGTATAGACTTTCTTCGTTAATTAGTCTGCTTTTAACAGCAGAGCTGTTTAAGCTCGGAGAAGCCCCGTTAGTCGCAAACAAAAATGATCATCATGAAGCGACACGCACTCTATTTGTCCTCTCCGTCTTCTGCTTCGCTCCCAGAACACGTGCGCCGATGTGTCCGGCGTGGGACGCAATCTAACTCTGATGGGCGAGAGAACGAGTACAGAGAGAAAGGGAAAGGAAGAGAGAAATAGATAGAAAGAAAGGGAAGAAAGACGGAAAGAGATACACAGACAAAGGA
The DNA here is from genome assembly GCF_013339695.2 of Rhipicephalus sanguineus. Lineage (NCBI taxonomy): Eukaryota > Metazoa > Arthropoda > Arachnida > Ixodida > Ixodidae > Rhipicephalus > Rhipicephalus sanguineus. The sequence goes on from NC_051177.1 coordinate 33,195,042, forward strand.
GGAGACGCAAAGAGAGATAGAAAAAACAGAGCGCGAGTACATAAAAGAAAAGGAGAGAGAGAGAGATAATCAAAGAGAGAGAAAGAGATGTAGATATAGCGAGATAGAAAGCGACAGAAACAGACGAAGCGATGAATGGAAAGAAAGAGAAAAAATAGAAAGATAGAATGAGTGAAAAAGAGAAACAAATAGGTAGAAATAAACAGAGACGAAAAAGAGATTGAAAAAACAGAGATAAAGGAAGAAAGAGCAAAAAAATTAAGAAAAGGTCGCTCAACTCCGCACTTCCTTCAGGCTCGGCGCCACTAGTGCGAAGCTTCCTTAATTATTTTTTTTCTATATGTCGACGTCGTGATGGGGCCAGGATGGGTACGACAGTATGTCAACCAATAAAAAGATTAACGAGGTTGAGTACTTGCCACTAAAGGTCCAGAGGCAAAAAGCCGAGGTTTTACAAAAGCACGCGTCAAACAGCATACAATTCTAAAACTTAGCGTAACATTCTTCTATTTCCAATTTGAATGGTAGGTCGAACCCGTATTCGCCAATATGACGATGATAGTCAGTGTTTCCTGGCAAAATGGTCAAGTATGTCCAAAGAGCGCCAATTGGGCGATATACAGCCTTCGTTCTGCATATGATAACCTACACTACCGCTGTCACAGCCACACGATTTGGGCGACGCCGTTCTTGTTGACCTTTTTTTCTTATTTAAGATGGTACAAACCTTTGACTGAACGAGAGCATGTGGCAGCTCCTGTTCTTATTTATGACATCGACCACTTGCTCTGCCACTGCCCTCGTTTAGCCCCGGAGAGACAAGCGCTTTCCAACGCACTGCGGCGACTGGATGATCGGCCACTTTCCGTGCAGGTGCTACTGCAGTACCGCCCACATCTCTCGACGGCCCACAAGGCAGTGAGGGTATACCTCTTGGGCTTTTTGAGGACGATAGGCTTTTGCGAACCCCGCTGACTTGTGGTGCAGTCCCGCACGCTGCAGTAGTTTCACTGCATATCTCTGTTTTTTTCTTCTTTTTCTTCTTTTCCCTCCTCTCCTTCTCGTCGTTATGTTCCCCTTCTCCGATCGCCCAGTGTAGGGTAGCCAACCGAAATCTTTTCTGGTCAACCTCCCTGCCTTCTCCCTTTCCGCTTCCTTCCTTCTATGAGGCTACACTGCATTCAACAGCGCTCACCAGAGAGATACGAAGTCACAATACTATCAGATTGATTTTTGTTCTTGTTAACCTTCAACTGTAGCTCTCACCCATTGTGGGGGATTGGCCAAGAATTGAGTGGTTTTATATACTGTTATAGTACTTCAGAATAAGGGAGGTTATAGAATAAAAACATTTTGATACAAATTTGATAGGAAATTTTGGCGCTCGATCAGATGTGTAAAAAAAAACAACATACCTTTGATTATATTGATCTAATTGGCTTCTTTTCTTACGTCTTCCTCCACTTAAGACTTACGGACCAACCTTTTTGGTAAGTAAACGTGTCATTCATTCATTGACCCTAGTAGAACAGCAGCAACGGTCACTTGTCCGAGAAGAAGGAAGACGAAGAGGCAAGCGCGAAGAGTGCACCATTTTAATCGTGACGTCAACTATTCGTAAATAAAAATGCGTTAAAATTTATCAAATTTATATGAAAATGTTCTGATCAGATTAATACTGCAGGCTGGTCTACTAGCGACATGGCATAGTAATGTAATTGCAGTATTTATTTGATATATTACATATTGAACAATGATTTAATTTGAACAATGATTTAACATTGTTCAAATTAACGTCTAAATTTTAAACTAAGATTTCTTGGCCAATCCCCCGGAGTGGGTATGTGCCATAGTGCTGAAGGAAAAACAAACAAACAAGTAGGCCGAGAAGACAGCTTACTCTACTACTCTGCTCGACAGCTTGGTCAATTCCCCAACGTGGGTGTGTGCCACAGTTTAAAGGATCTACTCTACAGCGATGACCTGGCTTTCCAGCATGAAAAATGCCTAGGTAGTGCGCGTCTGAAGATCTGCACCGCAGGTGGACGACCGTCGCACCGAGCACCTATGGCTGCCGCTGCGGAGAGCCTTCGACGAGATACTGGAGAAGCGAAGCGCCAACCAAAACTTCGATCATCTGTATAAAGACGCATACGCCATGGTGGTACGGAACGAAGGGGAGTGCCTCTACTATGGACTGCGTGAAGCCGTCAAAGAACACCTTGCCAACCAATTACGTGCACTCGTGTTCGCTAAAGTTGACGACTGCTTGCGGACGATCAGTGAGGCCTGACAAAGCAGGAGACTGACCAGTTGCTGGACGAAGTATTTGCGGTATTTCGATCCCAGCAGGAGAAAGACCTTTTTCGAGCGCTACTACAAGCAGCATCTGGCCAAGCGGCTTCTACTCAGCTAAAGCACCTCAGACCAGGCTGAGAGAACGGTGGTCGCCAAGCTCCGAAATGAATTTGGTTGTTTCTTCACATCCAAAATGGAAGCCATGTTCAAGAACATGCACATTTCTAGTAGCATGACGAAGCAGTTCAAGGAAGCAGTTTCTTCTTGCAGAGTGTACTCGCACGGGGTCGACTCTGCAACCGTGCGCGTGCTCACGACGGGCTTCTGGCCGCTGGCTGCAGCCATGCAGCAAAGCAAGATTCCCGTCGCCCCGTGGAGCGCTTACCAAATATTCCAACGACTCTATTTGGCGAAGCATAACGGCCGACAAATCGCCCTACAGCGACGTCTGGGCAGACTCGAGCGCCGTGTTCTATGGTCCGGCAGAGAGCGAACCACCTACGTCCCAAGCGGCGAGCGCATCGTCCGGCAATCTTCAGCCGCGACCTCACGTCATCCAGGTGAAGATGTACTAGATGTGCGTGCTGATGCTGTTACACCACCACGCCGCGATATCGAACCAAGGCATTCCCGAAACAAGACTCGTTCGGGCATTTAATTCGCTGTGCATGGGCAAAGCCTCCGAGCCCGTGCTTACCAAGACGCCTGTCTCAAACGAGATCGAGAACGACCACATTTTTGCTGTTAATGACGCCTTGCACGTCCGGCCTTCAGAAGGTCAAGATCGACCTTCTGAAGGCAAATCCGTGTATACTACCCATCATTCCCATGGTGGCTGAATGATCGCAGTGCCAGAGTCCCCTCTAGTTAATTTTAGGAAATTCTATGGTTTAAAGGCCCAGCCATTACAAAGCGCTCAGGCACCATTGGTCATCATCATCTTCACAACATCAGCGAAGTGTCGCACAGCCCTGGACGACCAGCGAAGACTGATTGACTGGGCCTACCGGATCACAGCAGCAAATGGATTGAGTGCTCCATCCTCTGGGAGTTCACAAGCAAAAAGAACAAAAGTAGTTTACTACTACTACTACTACTACTACTACTACTACTACTACTACTACTACTACTACTACTACTAACTACTAACTACTGCTGCTGCTGCTGCTGCTGCTGCTGCTGCTGCTTTAGGAGAATTTTTGTTGGGCAAGTTGGTGTACGTTCATAATTGATTTTTAACGCGCAAAGCTGATGTTTATTCGCAGAAATTCACATATGTCGTCCTCAGCGCGTGCGCATGAAAGATGTATTGCCATCAATGGGGGCGGGATGAAGCATGTTCAATGAACTTTTTCTCTGATTTACTATAGACGTGTCGCTGACGCACATATCACCTTTTTTTATCGATAAAAAAATGCTTCCATTCTCTGGCTGTTCGGTCTGAGCTTCTAGCGATAACCCGCACGTCAGTAAGTCGCGGTCCACAAGAGCTTAACGGGCGCTGCCTAATGTGCTTAGGCAAATTGGGGCCCTCTTTATTTTGCTCTACATTCCATTTGTGCTCCCTGATTCGCTCATTTAGGCATCTGCCGGTTTGTCCAATATATGAACAGCCGCACGCAAGAGGAATCTCGTACACTACCCCTTCAGCACATTTCGTGTAGGATAGCCCATGTCGAGCATTTTTTATCGATAAAAAGGTGATATGTGCGTCAGCGACACGTCTATAGTATTGTATAAAACAGAGAAAAAGTTCATTGAACATGCTTTATCCCGCCCCCATTGATGGCAATACATCTTTCTGCGCACGCTCTGAGGACGACACATATATATGTGAATTTCTGCGAATAAACTTCAGTTGTTAGTGGCGCTCCGTCCCGTGTCCTTTCTTGTGTATGACCTGCTTTGCGCCTTAAAAATCAATGATGTACTGCTACTACTACTACTACTACGACGACGACGACGACGACGACGACGACGACGACGACGACGACCACCACCACCACCACCACCACCACCACCACCACCACCACCACCACCACCACCACCGCGTAGGTGCGCCCTTACGGACGCATTGTGGTACTTCGGTAATTCGAAAAAAATTATAGCGCAGTCAACACTTCGCAACTGTACTCGCAGTAGGCGTTATATGAGAGTTTAAAAACGGCAAAAGTTACGCGCATAGGTGTTCCTTTCCTCGCGGGACGGTTCAAGTGTCCATCAAGAGGCAAGCGAATGAGAAGACGATGCGAGCGGGGCCCGATTACGCTGCTTCGTGTTCCACTCTTGAAGGCGAACATCAAGCGTCCTCCAGATTTTTAAGGCGAAAGCCTTAAAGGAGTCATCAAACGTGAAAATTGACCGTCGCCGTCGTCTTCTCACGGCGTCGGCGTCAACACGAGGGATCCAAACGATTATCACGTGATGACGTCGCCATATTACGTCATCACGTCGTCACAGATCGCCAAACTTATGACGTCACTATGGCGTCACATTACGCAACGTCAAATGATGACGTCGTCACAACGCATCGTCACTTGGACAAAAGTGGGCCGATCACGGAGGCAGTGCAAAACCACGTTAGGTGCAGAAAGCTTTCGGAAAAAAAAGAAAATTATGGCCTTCTCCTTCGAGTCGTCGTAGGCGAATGTATAAGGGGCCCTGTGAGCTTTCTGTCTCCCCCCAGTACAAGGTAAAAAAGACTGGATATTTATCTTCCTGTTATATATATATATATATATATTTTACCCTTTGTAATGGTACGCCGATACGCTACCTCGATCGCCAAATGGATCTTGGAAGAATGCGTCAAATACAGGTATTACTTTCTTCATGCTTATGACGCGAATCCGCAGCAAACATGTTTTCTGTAACCATATGAGCTCATATTTTATAGCTTACTGGGCAGATCATGATACTGGTTAATGATACAACCTCGAGTACACGACTTCCCTTACGTGTCGTGTGAGAAGAACGCTCATTAGAGGACAGCGCGTCGTGTGTCGAAGCGTCTTCCTCGTTGCGCCTGATTACGCACTTGTGTTGCTGCTTGGCAGAAAGCGGTGAGCTAAATGCGGCGCTTGGCATTGATCTGCGGCGCTTTGCTGTTAATGCTTGCCTCGACTGTGTCTGACGTTGGGGGGAAAAAGACGCCATCAGGAATCTTCAGAGGGACGAGCCGGACTGCACCTATGACGGAGTTCTTTCATTAGATATTGAATCAAGCGCTGCTGTATGCAGGTGGGCTGGACTTGGAAAAGAGCCCCTCATATAATGATGCAAATGACGCTGGCGGAAAAGTCGTACACAGCGATCACAAAGAAACAGGAAAAAGCTAATGCGTGCGTTTGCTAGAACGATGCCGCTCTCGTGTATCGTGACGACGATAGGCATCACACGATAGATCATAGAGTACACCCTGGTGAATACTTTTATACAGGGTGTCGGAACGAAATGTTTTTCGTTTCGGTTTTAGTTTCGTTCCACCGCAAAAAGTTCCGTTCCGTTTCTGTTCTGGAACGAAAAAATAGTTCCGTAACGGTTCGTAACGGTTTTTTTTTTGTATGCAAGAAGTCAATTACCAGTTTTTTAGCGGGATCAATGCTCTGTGTCAAGAGAGTGAGCAGGATCTCAGAAGCAGCGCGTCAGTGAGTGTACTCTCTGATGAGCGAGACCACTGTTCTGATAAAAAAAAAAATCACCAGGCCTGTACGGAACACGCAGCACAGTCACAGCGACCATACCTTATGTCTGTTCGTGCGTGCGTTTTGTATGTTTGTATGTGTGCGTGTATATATACGCAGGCGAAATCGAAAATTTTCGGGGGGGGTGACCCCCCCCCCTTTGTATACGCCCCTGAATTACCCGTATACCACGGTCAACTGTACGCGGGAATGCACCACAGGTAATTCACAGTTTATATCTTCCCAGGAACGGCGAGAACAGAAATTGGTAATTTAAATGCGGTATAGCGTAAAGAAAAACCGACATCAGCTGCGATGACCCGACAAATGCAAAGAAGAAAAATCAGGATCCCAACAGGAATCGAACCCAAGCATTCTGAGTGGCAGTCCACGCGTTGAAACTGCTTTGGAAAGAGACCCTCTGCAGGCGTAATGTCGGAGCAACGTCAATTCTGATTGTAGGTGCTGGCTATCTGATTTTCAAAAAAAAACAATAAATATTACATATGCACTCCTAGGGTACGGGCGCAATGCCAGGTTAACGTCAATTGTGGTTACAGTGTTGGCTCCGCATTCATAAGGAAACAGAAAAAGGAGAAGGCAGGGAGGTTAACCAGAAACACTTCCGGTTGGCTACCCTACACTGGGGGGGTCGGGGAAGGGGAATAGAAAGACGAGAAATAGAGAGGAGGAAAGAGAAAAAAAGAGAGAGAGAGAAGAGATGCAGTACATTCACTACAGCGTGCGGGATTGCACCACAAGTCAGAGGCGTTCGCATAAGCCCGTCGTTCTCAAAAAACACAAGAGCGCTTTCACTGCTTTGTGAGCCGTCGAGAGATGTGGACGGGGATCCAGTCGCCGCAGTGCGTTGGACAGTACTTGTCTCTCCGAGGAAAAACGAGGGCAGAGGCACAGCAGGTGTTCGATGTCTTCTTCGGTGCCGCAAACATCACACGCCGCGCTGTCCGCATTCATAGGAGTCTTTTTTTTTTTTCGCATTCATAGAAGTCTAATAAACATTACATCTGCATTCTTATGATTCAGCAAGCTATATTCAAGCGTTGCACGACACCGGAGGAATACGCTAACGAAAGTTACATATGACATTCACATCATCGCTCCGTAAAGTGCACTTCGTCTCGTTAATACTCACGTATGTATACTCCTTAAGTTACCCTTTAAACACCAGTGTTGTCGACGTGTCTGGTAAGGCCACAATGTGCACACCACTGCGCTTACAAAAACACGTCGATACACCTCGTAACGCTCGGATAAAGGCAAAAAAAAAATGCAGCATAGACAACTACTCGCTGATTGCTTCGCATGAAACCGATTCCCACAAGGCGTGGGATCTGCCGATTTTTTTTTTATTTCACGCGATAGCGGTTACGGACACCGGCGACGGCGGACAACTACGGCGCCAAAATCGGCTGTTATGATCTCAACAGCTTTCGCTGTAACAAACGTCAGCGCCGACAATGCCCTCTCCACGCTGGCCTGCGTGACAGGCGCGCAGAAGTCCACTTGCGTTAATATAAACATCTCTGGTTGCCATTGTTTTTCGTTTTTCGCACAATTTCAACATATCTTTGCTTTGGAATACCTGCCTGAGGTACACGCTAATATTGTACCCTGAGATATGCATAATTGCTCACGTTCCATGACCTCAGTTGTTCCGGATTGCCAAGTTTTATCGTGAACTTTAAAAACGATTTTGAAAATGTTGCAGTGGCCTAGCTCGGCTATGCCAGGAAAACGTAGCGTTAGCAAAAGTTCAGCTCATTGTTCTTAGCTTTCCTGATTGTCTAGGATTAGCTTGATTATCATGCTTACTGCTGGTCCAATGACACACACATGGTATACACATTATGTGGCACATGTATATTTATTTTGCCAGGCAACTACTTCGGGATCCGATGAGTTAAGCTTCTCTGCGCCGTTGAGCAGCATTTGTGCTCTCCTTCTCCATGGCTAAACCACACTGGCAAACGCCAGTCAGAGGCGCTATCAAGCGGCTCCAGCGCAGTGTCAGACGGCGACTGCACAGGTATAGTGCCATTCTAGGCACTACAGCAAAGGGAAGGCGAATAGCTGCGAGCGCACGTTTACATCGGCTACGACGTCACTCTGGAAAGCGCAGACTGGCGGCAGCGAGTCGCGCGCGGCAGTGGCGGAGTGCGCGGGAGGTGCCGGCTTCGATGCGCCAGCTGTGTGACAACACTGATCCTCGCGCATGCGCAGCGCGGCTCTTAAAGAGCCACGTGAAACTGGCTCGGCTAGGCAAGTGTAGCTAACGCAACAAAAATTTCGGTTTCGCTCCGGAACGAAATAACGTTTCGGTCGGAGAACGAAATAACGTTTCGGTTACGTTTTCGTTCCAGTTAAAAATATCGTTTTAAGGGCGTAGCTCCTCTTAGTCCAACCTTGTCCCATGTCAGGCGTAACCGCGGCAGTATCTCCCGAACAGTATAATAGATGGCGCTGTCCCATAGAGATAAAAAAAAATTAAAAAAAAATAGAAATAAAAATAACAAATAAATAAATAAAAATAAATATAATAAAAATATATCAAAAATAAAGATAAGAAATAATAAATAAAAAATAAAAAATAGAAAAATAAAATAAGAAGGAAAAACGGAAAAGGGAAAAATAATCAAAGCGGCGTATCGCTTTGATTACTGCTGGGCGAAACCACTGAAAATTTCACGGTGTACACATGATTGCTTCAGGAGCTTCGCCCAAGCTCTTCATCATTCACCCGTGGATATGCTGTAATTATTTTTTGTTTTTGGTTTTCGTTCCGCTCCGACACACTGGTTTTATATATACTCTGCAAGAGCGTCAATATTCACTTATATATTACTTCTATCAATCTTCCTGAACATATTCACATTTCATGTTCCTGACCTTACTTAATTAAACCAATTAGTCCATCGATGACTCTAAGCGCAACGCGCCCACATTCACAAGTGCAGTCTGTGCACAAACAATATGTGGGTCTGTACTCACTCACTCACTCACTCACTCACTCACTCACTCACTCACTCACTCACTCACTCACTCACTCACTCACTCACTCACTCACTCACTCACTCACTCACTCACTCACTCACTCACTCACTCAGCAATGAAAATTTAATCGCAAGTGCGATTCGTGAAAAGTAACTACAAACAGTGAAAAGTGTACTAGAATAGAACCAGTGTACTAGAACAGCAGGCGGCCGTGCGAGCCTGAAGGGGCCGTTCCAATTTTATTCAGCATGTCCTGCTTCCACATGACCAGCTTCCACGGCATTACCCGATCTCGACAACAAAAGCATAACTGGCTCTAGAAAATCTTTTGCATCAAGGTAGTTGGTCGACCTGAGACTTTCGAGTGCTTTGCTGTTTTATCAAACGATAAAAAAATGTGTGTACTTCCGGTATTGTCTCTGTTCCTACAGATAAAGCACAAAGGTATATGATACTTCACAAGCACAGAAAGTTCAAGCCAGGTGCAGAGCAGGCCCAGGGCTCTGGACGCCTGTAACCATGCAGGGAGCCTTATGTTTACTAAAATCTCTCTCTCTCTCTGTGTGTGAACGCGTTCTTAAGGCCCGAACCCACGTACGCGCTGCAACGCGTACGTGTGTTCGGGCCTTTACATTAGTGAGTCAGCAACGGTAAACGACAGTTCTCCTAACGCGAGACGCATCATTTGCTGCGTTTTATCATGTGTGTACTTAAAACGTCCCTCCACGAGAGCTTACAGCCACAGCAACACAAGCAACGTTAAATGTTGCGTGTTTTTAGGGGCGAAGCTCCTTATAGCGGCACCCGTTCGTCCCTCGTAGCGTAGTATGTAACCAGTCTTACGCTTTGACCTGCAAGGCGGTGCCGGTGGGAGATTTTTCCTGTGCGTTGTTGAACAATAAAAAATTCGCAGCGTTAGCTAAAAGCCGACTCCTGTCTCTCATTCCCATTAGCAGCCATTCTTTACCTCCAAGGTAGTGCCTGGTGAGATTTCTCCTGTGCGTGATTAAACAATAAAAATTTTGTTCAAAACGCCGTTGATTGATAAAATAAACCAACGAAAGACGCCAGATGTTTTGTAAAAACAAAACGAAAGAACGCGAGATGTTTCTAAAGCAAAACGAAAGAGACGCCAGCTGCTTAACGAAAGACGCAAGGTGTTTTCTAAAGCAATGGTTTTCTAAACAATGAAAATTCACAGCGTACATGTAAAATTAAAGTGCGCTGCAAGTCGTCATAACTCATCGAACCTTTAATATAAACGCGCCCGATCTCACGTCGGTGATGATGTACTGGGCAGAATTCACGGAAGATTCACGGTTTACCGATGAACCTCCGCAGCTTCGCCCACTCATCATCATTCACTCCGTGGATATGCTGTGATTTTTTGTTAGGCCTCTCCCGGGTGTGCGACGCATGCACCTGGGTTATATGACGTATGAAATTAAATGTTTCAGGCTTGTGGTCAGAGAAGTGTACTCCTTCCATTTCGTGCGCGTGAAATTCAGAAAAAACAAACAAACAAGGAGTACTCTATCGGGATAGTGGGGGCACGCGAAGTTTCACATAGTCGCGTTGCTTTTCTTTGCAGAATAAGATAGCTGGGCAGGTTGGTTTGGGTTTATAATGATATATAGTGATTCACGAGAAAGAAGAAAACGGCGCTAATTTCGGTCTTCTATGAGGGGACACGGCTAAGCTTCTTATAATATAGTCTTTTTAGCGAGTTACGGAAGTACGGTACGCAAATACGGTACGGTATGACGGTGCCGCTCCTCCTATCCCGGTCTCTTACGTTCTGCCGCTCACACGTCAATCGTGCAGGATAGACAGCGCGGCACTGTAAGTTATACAACTACGTTCTCGGCTCTCTCTCCGCTCAGTCTTTGACTGCGCGCTAAGCACAACGTGCGGGAAAGGAGGAGCGCTGCCGTTCTGCCTTACCGCATCTGCGTACCGTATTTCCGTAACTTGCTAAAATACTAATGATGGAAAGGCCGCGCTCGAACGAATAAAAAGGAACGAGAAGGCAGGTTATGCGCTGTTCTTTCTTGCTTGCTTCAAAGAGGACGTTCTTGAAAGATGCGGGGGTTTAGAGTATTGTTCGAGTCTCCTCTGTTTGTGAGACAGCTCCCTATCCGCATCCCCCCCCCCCTTTTCTTTCCCCCGTTCAGCCCAACCCCTGCTCGGTTCCACCCCGAAAAGCTATGAGCGTTCAAGCGGAGTGGTTCTCTATGGCTAAGCACTTGTGATCCCCTCTCGCAATATAAGGAGGAGGGGGGTGTAATGTACGGCTGCAAGTCGGGATGGTGGTAGAGTTGCCGCGCAATGGCATCAGCTACGCTTCATTGGCCAAAGGACACTTTTTTTCTTATCTTGCTGTATACTATCTCCATGCCTTCTCATGACCCTTGGCTAAGCTATCATTGGTGCTCGTCAGCTGTTGGTGAGGAGGTTTTTTGTGGTTGAGGAGTACCCATAAAAACCCTCCTGCACAGAAATTGCATAGGCGTATATGCCACAGATATGCACTAGTACGCATAGGCGTGCGCAGGGTTCTCCATTAGGGGGAGGGGGGCAGCGTTTCACCGCAGCGCCCCTCTCCTCCTCCTCCATTGGTCGAGTCCGAAAGAAAATAAGCTTTGCAGTGGAAGTAAAAATGAAAATTAAGCAATGACGTGCTTCTAACAGATGCCTGTCTTTGGTCCTCGGCTTTCCGGTGGTAAAATTGGAAAGTAAACCGTTATTGGAACACGACATCATAGATCCTCTGCCGCCATTATCGTCAGAAACCTGCATGACCATGATCCTTCACATGAAACAATGACGGCACTGGTCCGATTCAGTAAAGATACAGGGCTTACATGGCGCCCCCTTAGAAGATTGAGGGTGGCACTCCCCCCCCCCCCTCCTGTCACCCCTGCGCGCACGCCTATTCACATGCGTTTTTGCCCGCGAACGACTTCATTTTTAGGGCAGCGGTGACGAATGCTGGGGCCGTACTCTCAAAAGGCGGCAATCGCAAAAGTATCGCCTTTGGTGCGCGCTGATTGGCTATTGTCCAAAACAGGAAAAGTGAGGGCGCCATCTAGTATTTCCGTCGACGTGACGGTGCTCTACGGCACTCCTGCAATGCCTGGAATAAACGAACACACCTTATTACCGTCGGTTGGTGGTGAAGACTAGCATTTCAGTGACGTAGGCGGTAGCTTCTAGTATTCAATCCTCGGTGGATGTACGCAGCATTTTTTGCGCTGAAGCCTTCAGCGAGCATTACCTTGGGGTGTTATCAGTACTCGTTCTTTGCCAGCGCCTGTTTTTTCGTAGTTTGAACGTCCCAGTAACATGAACCGTGCGTTGCTCGCGTGGTTTATCGCGAGCCGGCAACATGCTGAGATGTTGAGACGATATCGCTGCGGCGGCACACTACAGCTGAACTCTCCGAGTATGCCGTGTTAAACTCGCAACGAAAATACATTTCACGCAAAGTTGCGTTCTTCAAATATTACACTGTGCATTAAACAATCGCACAAAAAAACGTTGAAAGCACTTTCAACGCATCCAATATTTCAAGTAGCCACAGCCAAGCTTGGCCACTGCGTAGAAGCCAGCATACGCTCGAAAACGCCGCACTCGGGTCGCTCTGTGTTGTGAGACATTCGTAATACCAACGGCCAGTTCAACAATGACGTCAAAGGCAAGTGTTTCTTCAGTTATTGAACGCATCAGATTCTACGTCACCAAACGCGATACTATCGCCTTTTGCGATCGTTTGAGAATACGGGCGCTGGGCTCGCCCAGTTTCTGTGGCACATGCGGGCTCGCGTACATCGAACATGGCATGACAATAACGAACTCAGATCGAGAGAGGTCTCCCAAGATAAAGTTGGTGGCTCCGTCCACGATGGGACCGGCAGTCGAGGGCCCACGACATCGCGGCGTACATCATTCATTCATTCACAAAACTTTATTGAGAGTCCTGAAGCCCGGTCTCTTCAGACCGAGGCGGGCCGCGTCCACGTCGGCACCGTTAGGCCGAGCCTTAGGGCGCCATCGTGAACCCTCTGGACAGCCCGTAGTTGATCCTGATATGAACAGCTGGAGATCATCTTCTGCCAGTGAAGCCATTTTTCTTCGGGGTTGGCGAGAGTCGCGGGACAGCCCGCCAGCATATGTCTGATTTCAATATGCCATCGCATGCGTCACATTCTTTTCTAATTTCGCTTTCGGGGTGAATTTTTTTTTTACAAAATACGGAGTGGGGTACGTCCCAGTTTGCAGTAAACGTAGCGTGACTGCCTGAGCCCTGTTCAACTTTGCGTGTGGCAGTGGGAATTGCCTACGCCCCAAGTAGTAGTATTTAGTGATCTCGTTGTAGGTTAGTAAATTATCTTTGATTCCCAGAATGGCAGTGGGCGTCGGTTCGGTTCTGACCGGCACGACAAGCGAGTCCTCGTGCCAGGTCATTCGTCACCTCGTTGAGGTTGACCCGAGCCTCGTCCACTTGTCCCATATGTGCAGGAAACCATCGGATTTCAGTTTCTATAGTTTCTACATTGCCGATAAGTTTAACCGCAGTCCCAGCGACAAAGCCCTTGTCGAAGCTCTTAATTGCTGTTTTGGAATCGCTATAAATGTAAGACCCTTTTCGGTTCCTGATAGCTAAAGCAATCGCGGCTTGCTCCGCCACCGTTGATTCCTTAATGAACAGGGTGACGGCGTCCCGTACCTCGCCCTGGCTGTCGACCACCACGGCCGTGTAGGCCTCTTTGCCTTTGACCCAGGCGGCGTCTACGAGGGCTGCCTCTTGACCTACCTGTTCAATTTCTTTCAATAAAGCTTTCGCTCTCGCCTTTATCCTGCTAACATTATGCATCCGGCGTACATCGGACGGACGAATTTTTGTTTCGCTCGCCCAGCCATGTACAGGCTCGCCGTAAAAGCGATTCCCGAGGCGTCCCAGCCTATGACTGTGCGGTATTGGACATCTACGCGACAGGTTGACAGAAGAGGTTAATTAGGCTGCTCCAGATGTGCGTCTGCATTTCATGTCACGCTGATATGAGAGACGGTGTGTCGTGCTTATTGTACGCCGTATCGTGGACTGAAGTGCACCGACACGAAATCTACGAAAAAATGCTGAATTCTCGCCTAGCCTGAGGACATTAACCTCCGCCATGAAATGCCCGAGCCTGCTGCAGCTTTTGCGACCTCCACAGTTGCTTATTAAATTCGGGACGTTGTGAGGAACTTCTATGTTATTCAGAGCCAAAGGCGTGCTCTCTCCATTGTGGGGGTCCAAGTTTTACCGCAGCGCCCCCGTCGAGTCCGAAAGAAAACGAGCTCCGCAATGGATGCAAAAATGAAAATGAAGCGATGACGTGCTTCTCACAAAGGCCTTCCATTGGTCGCCGGCTTTCCGGGGTAAAGGTTGGGAAGTAAACAGTTCTTTGAATGCAACATGAGGGGTCGCTGGTCGCCATTGTCGTCATAAAGCACGTGTAGCCATAACCCCGCTGATTAAAATATGACGTGAAAGGTCCGGCTGAGTAAAGGTATAGGGGGCAGAGTTGGCGCTCCCCTTTAGATGAATAGAGACTGGCCCCTCCGTGCGCACGCCTATGTCCAGAGTAGTATATAAAGAAGTGATAGGGTTTCTGAAAACGTTTAAACGCATTGAAGTGCACCTAGTAGGGATGCAGAACTATCGATAGCTGAGTCACTATCGATGGTAAAAATACTATCGATAGTATAAAATCAACAGCGCGAATCAATGCAGCGTAAACTTGGTTCCCCGCGCGCGTGGTACATAGTGGAGCCGGAGGAGCAGGCTGAAAGGCAAGAAAGTTGACATGCTTGTATTCTTCACCACAGTGCTTCGCGGACACATGATCATAAAGTCATACTATTCAGCTGTAGCGGAAAGGAAGCCGTTACATGTGGTGGAACTGCGCGGCTTCAAATTGATATGAGTGAGGGGAGGTGCGATGAACCTTTGCTCCCCCCCCCCCCTATGAGGAACCCTGCGCACGCCTATGCACGTAGGCCACTCCGTACATTATGCATAAGTATAGAGATTCTTATTAAACTGAACACAACAAATCTGCGCGTGCGAACCTGTCCCTTCCTTTGGATCGCTGCGTGCTTCAGAGTCGCATCGTAGAGTCGGCACGCGTGAAAACTCAGAATTTATTTAATCATTGCTTTCTCTTGCGCCACGCTTTGTGCCACATAGCTGCCGCCCGGTGGGGTTCGTATACCGTGCCTTTCGGAAACTGCAATCACGTAGGTGACCTCGAAACGCGCGTGCGCGCAAGAATGCCCCGCGGAAAGCTATACCCTTGCGTCACAACTGTGCGGCTCGTGTCAGCTGTGGTGAGCCTGCTTCAAAAGCACGCCTATACGTCAGATAAAGGTCGCGGTGACAGCACGCGTCGCCTTTCTTGGCACCACTATACACTATACGGACGACACCTACGACTGTTTGAGCGTGTTTGAGCGACTGTTGAGCGTTGCACCATGCACGGGCTGCAACGTATACATAGGCGCCAAGTGGCGCTGGTCATCGCGTTCCATTGGCATTCGGAAAGACATGGCGCAACACGGAAGACGGGCTGTGCTGTATAAAATCAAAGCTTGTGCAAAAGCGAGCCCCAGGGTTTCGACGGTATCAATTATCCGTCACGTGTGCCTTATTTGTAATGCAACATACAGCGCTTGTAGGGGACAGAGTTTTGTAACAGTTGTTTCTCAACTGATCTTTTAAATTCCTAGCCGTCTCGCCGCATGCCCTATTCCGTGAGCAATAGCGGCTCGATGGCTCGTGAGCCAACCATGAAAGGTGAAGAAAAAATGATGGCATCCGTTACGTGGCCGCGGGCTCCACAAAAAAAAAAAAAAGAAGAATCACCGTGTTTTTCAAGAGGGCAAACAGTAACAAGGTGTCTAATTATAGGCCTATATCTATTATTACTGTGTTTTCTGAAGCAGTTCAAAGAAATTCAGGAGCCCATGCTCTATCGGAAAAATGGGGCAAGTGAAGCTTGGCGTGGGCGTGTGTGACGTATACTACCTTCTTCCTTTCTCATTTCTTTCTTTCTTTCTTTCTTTCTTTCTTTCTTTCTTTCTTTCTTTCTTTCTTTCTTTCTTTCTTTCTTTCTTCTTTCTTTCTTCTTTCTTTCTTTCTCTCTCTCTCTCTCTCCTTCCTTCTTTCTTTCGCATTGCGCAATGTTCCCTCCTAACTGTTTCCTTCCTCCATGCCGGGAGTTGGATCGTCATCCGCGTGCCTAGCAGCGCAACACTTCATTTGCTGCAGGCAATAACGACGGTCATGCGTTCATATCCAGGCAACACTGACCAGTGACCTCGACAAAAGATCAGGTTTCCACATAAGAAACGGCTGATCGGCGGCAAGCCCACGATCTCGACAGCATCAATTATCGGAAAACGGCGCATTCAAATGAGCATGTGCCCTTCGAGAGCCGCTTTTCTTTGCGCTCGCGGGCGCTGGGTTTTTTCGTGGTCACGTGCACCTACAACGGCCATCGACATGAGGCAATGCAAAACTTCGCTCGAAAAAAAAAAACCTATTTCCGTATAGCTACTTTCTTTATGCTCTAGAAGTGTGATCACTGATTGTCAGTTTGGTTTTATCAAACTAAGAAAGGTCGACTAAGATCTGTTCACACTTAAAGTAATTATTTAGCAGAATATTGATCAGATTTTTAAATGCGAAGCATTTCTTAGCGAACCTTTGGCACTTTGAGCGTTTCTTTCTATCTATCTATCTATCTATCTATCTATCTATCTATCTATCTATCTATCTATCTATCTATCTATTATCTATCTATCTATCTATCTAGTCTATCTATCTATGTATGTCTGTCTGTCGCTGTCTGTCTGTCTGTCTGTCTGTCTGTCGTCTGTCTGTCTGTCTGTCTGTCTGTCCTGTCTGTCTGTCTGTCTGTCTGTCTGTCTGTCTGTCTGTCTGTCTGTCTGTCTGTCTGTCTGTCTGTCTGTCTGTCTGTCTGTCTGTCTGTCTGTCTGTCTGTCTGTCTGTCTGTCTGTCTGTCTGTCTGTCTGTCTGTCTGTCTGTCTGTCCTGTCTGTCTGTCTGTCTGTCTGTCTGTCTGTCTGTCTGTCTGTCTGTTGTCTGTCTGTCTGTCTGTCTGTCTGTCTGTCTGTCTGTCTGTCTGCTGTCTTCTTTCTGTCTGTCTGTCTGTCTGTCTGTCTGTCTGTTCTTCTGTCTGTCTGTCTGTCTGTCTGTCTGTCTGTCTGTCTGTCTGTCTGTCTGCTCTGTCTGTCTTCTGTCTGTCTTCTGTCTGTCTGCTCTGTCTGTCTGCTGTCGTCTGTTCTGTCTGTCTGTCTGTCTGTCTGTCTGTCTGTCGGTCTGTCTGTCTGTCTGTCTGTCTGTCTGTCTGTCTGTCTGTCTGTCTGTCTGTCTGTCTGTCTGTCTGTCTGTCTGTCTGTCTGTCTGTCTGTCTGTCTGTCTGTCTGTCTGTCTGTCCTGTCTGTCTGTCTGTCTGTCTGTCTGTCTGTCTGTCTGTCTGTCTGTCTGTCTGTCTGTCTGTCTGTCTGTCTGTCTGTCTGTCTGTCTGTCTGTCTGTCTGTCTGTCTGTCTGTCTGTCTGTCTAGCCGCCTACGTCTGGGTGCTCTCATGGTCGCCTCCTTAACTTGGTGTACACCAAAATTGGCATGGGAGGGTAAGAGCATTGGACTAATATGACTGTCGGGTCATAACTGTCGCGTACGACCGGGCGCCATCGGAAGAGCTGTCCAACCCAGACGATGCACCAACAGCACCACTCAACTACACTGAAACGCTACAACACTACCGACAAAGCCGCATGTACTTCCCACCACCACACAAATCACTCAACCGAGAAGACGCTGTTGCCTGGCGGCAGCTTCAGACTAATTCATTCCCCTGCCTTTACATCCTTCATCTCTTCCACCCCACACAATATCCCTCATACTGTCCCTATTGTGGAGCGAAGCCCACGGTGTATCACTGCACCTGGGAATGTCCACAACCACCGGACTGCCGCCCTATTCCTTCACCCTCACAATCCTCTTGGGAGACTGCGCTGACCAGCTCAGAGCCGCAGGAGCAGCGTCGGCTGATCCAGCGGGCACGTTGTGTGGCGCGAGCCAATGGGGCCCTGAACTAAGGGCTCCACCCAACGAGGATAATCCTTGAGGCCTTCTCAAATAAAAGTTTTCTCTCTCTCTCTCTCGTCAAACATTCTCCTCCAGACACGTGTGGCACATACCCGTTTACCACGGGCCGCAGTGTGCGGGTATGCGCCACAGGTGATTGACAAGTTATGTCTACCCAGGAACGGCAAGAACAGACATTGGTAATTTAAATGAGACAGCGTTAAGAAAAAACGACATCCGCAGCGTTGACCCAACTTATGGAAAGAATAAGAATTAGTACCCCAGCAGGAATCGAACCCAATCATTCTGCGTGGCAATCAGGTATTCTACCACAAAGCCACGCCAGGCCCATAAACTGGTTTGGAAAAACAGCCTATGCAGGCGTAATGTCGGCGCAACGTCAATTGTGTTTGTGGTGCTGGCTATCTAATTTTACAAGACAGCAATAAACACAACATATGTACTCCTTCGATACAGGCGTCATATCAGATTAACGGTTGCGGTTCCAGTGTTGGCTCCGCTTTTAGAGCAGTCTAATCAACACTGCATTTGTATTCCTATGATTCAGCAAGCTATATTGAAGCATTGCTCGACCCCGATGGAATATAATAACGAACGTTACATGTGACATTCACATGATTTCACCATAAAGTGCACCTAGTTTCGATAATACTGACGTAATGTACTCGAACGTGAGGGCCGACATTGCACCATAAGTTACCCTTTAAACGCCAGTGCTGTCGACGTGCTTGGTAAGCCCACGATGTACACATAGCTACTACACTTACAAAAACACGTCGATCCACCTCGTAACGCTTGGCTCAAAGCCATAAAGGACAGCATAGAAGTACTCGCTGACTGCTTCGCATGAAACCGATTCCCACAACGCGTGGGATCTGCCGAATTTTTTTCCCGTTTGCTGTTTTTCTTGATTTCGGCAAGTCCTTCTATTGCATTAGGGACTTCATCGAACTTTGAACAATATTCAAACCGCTACCTGAGTAGGCACACAGGATACAGCCTACGTCGCACTTCAATAGTAATAAAAAAAACCAAGGGCAAACTGTTGCATGCAAGACCATTGAATATGAAATTACGTTTGCAATTCTTACCCTAAGCTGTAAACTGTACAACAATGCGCAATTGCATAAATTCGGAATACAGAACATACTTCTTTCTGATTACACAATCTTTAATGAATGTTAATGGCTTTTAAATTGTTCGGTTTTATAAGTGATGCTATCACTGTTGAATTCTAAGCTTTATTAATTATGCATACAACGGAACGTTTCTTTTTTTGTTTCAGTGTTGTATGATTTATTTACACTTTTTCAGGGTGATAATAATTTGCGGTGTGTTAGCTGCGAACTCTGTTGCAAGCTGTTTAACGTATCCTATTCTGCTAGTTGTATTATTTTGTTATATGCGTGGGTAGTGACTACTTCTGCTGTTCCAGTGAGGTGAAGGGCCTTAGTCAGGAGTGTTACGCCCTCCTTTTGCCTTGCCGGCAAAAGGAGTATTCTTTGAACTTTGATAAATACGTAAATATATATGAGGAACACCGCATCTGGGTATTTATTCGCTATTTAGCTTGGGCCCTTTTAAAACTTCACGAAAACACCAGTGGAAAGTTTAAAGCGATGGTGTTACCGCGTCACTGAATGTCTGCGAAGAAAGTATTTTGATATCACTGGCAGAGAAATGAATAAAAAATAGCGACTTGGTGCGCCACAGTTTTAAGGCGTTAATTCCGTACGTTTTGCCTTATTTACAAGTCAACTATAGAGTTTTTACTTCCTTCATACCGGTAGAATTTTTTTAGGTAGAACTGTATAAGTAAAGGAAAATGTTGCCTCCGTGACGTACTTCCGGCTCTTCCAATCATTTCCGCCGAATGTCGTTCGCAAAGGCGTATCCCTCGAGATCTGTTTTTGTTATTCAGACGGAGCCCTCGGCGAGGCATAACGGGCCTTAGCAAGGCGTGCATTTGCGCGCCTCGTATTACGAGTTCGTTATACGGTACATTCTCCACTCTGCGAGCGCGCTATGATTGCTCGCGGCAACTTGTCATGGCGCGTTACATCGCCTTTAGCGTGCAGCCATGGAGTCCCGGTGCGGCTGACGTTCCCAGGGCCGCGTGTAGGCTTGAGCGTGCTCGCAAGCTTGGGCCGCCATCCACAAGCGAACGTCCTACATGCAAGCGGCCTTCATAGCGCTACTTACCTCGCGTGCCTTTTGTCCACCATTACTCCAGCGTTTAGGAGACGTCATTGGCTTATTGTTTTGAAGCTCCCAATCTGTCGCTTCTGCATGCAGCATAGGCTTCCGCCGAGTCCGAGAATACATGAGAGAATACATGTGGGTGAAACAAGCTTTTCAGCACTGTCCGTTACAATATATCCGTTCAGTCCGTTACAATATGAACGAAACAAAAGTTGAGAGTATAGGTGCGAAGATTAGTGTTCGGCCGCGGCGGCCGCATTTCTGTGGGGACGAAATGCAAGGAACACCCGTGAGCTTTAGGTGCACGTTAAAGAACCCCCAGGTGGTCTAAATTAATCCGGACCCCACTGCGGCGTACCTCATATTAATGTCGTAATTTTTGCACGTAAGATTAGTGCTGGCAACTTAAGCGGGGAAGTCGATTTTAGCCAGCTTTTAGTCACCTTTGACAACTCGGCCTTTGGAGTGCAGATATAGTTATTTTCTGTGGTAAAACTCATCGAGATGTCATAAAGCTAAGTTCACTGCATCTCCTGTCATTTATTCAGCATGTGATCTACGCGTACCTCTGTGTATTTGCAATGTGCTTTCTTGCGTCCGTTGTTGATACGTTCCCGCTTCGTACGACTTCCTGGTGCCAACGTTCGCGATGTTGTTATCAAGCGAAAGTGCGCGATGTTTTAGTGAATTCGGATTCTATATATGTTTTCCTGGATAGTACGTTTTTCCCGCGTTTTCTTCAACAACACATGAACGAGGTTCTGCTGCATATGTATGCATGCGTTATAACTCGTCTCGCGCCATACTTTCGGTGACGTTGAATACGCAGCGTCAGTGTGCCTCTACGTGCACGAAAAAGGAAAGCATAATTTCAGCCGCATGAACGCGAAGCCTCAGGTGGTGGGGCACTTGCATGCATGTATAGATGCATATGAATCGCCTGTAGTAGGTCAGCACATGACATGTAAACGAGAATACAGATATACATGGAAACTGCTTCGCCATCTTCATGCCGTTTGCATGTCTCTCCGTTGCTATACATGTGTTCTGTGACATGACCCGAGGCGTGCGCAAAACGAGAACTTGTATATGTCACTAAGCAACGTGCACGCCTGTAAACGCAAAGAGGACGGGGACGTCCTCACTACGCACTGCCCGCGACGTGCGCTGCGCCCCATCGTCCGAGCTTTTCCGCGAATATATATATCGTTGACAGTCCAGTGGCACATCGTTTCACATATAGCTGTATAGGGGATCGAGGTGCCGCGGTCCTCGAAGTCGACTTGTAAAAGCTTCTTTTGGATAATATTCGTGACCGGCGCGATCCCTCACGGCACCCCTTTGTACTCCGCAGAGGAAAAGCTGAATATTCCAAACGAATGAAAATGAACGTCAGAGCAGATGATTGTCGACTGCGTTGAAAACAGCGCGAAAACGGGACGAAGGCTGGAACAAACACGAGCGCTGTAAACGCTGCCATTATTCATGGAAAATAAGTTACACATATATAGTCAGTCCAGTGTGCCAGCGCACGTAGGAGCGCGTAACTACTCGGGGGATAACAAGGAAGCTTCAGAGGAGGCTGATTGCGAATTACGAAACAAGCGATGAGATGATAGGCGTAGCGTTGAGAGAGGGAAACGCGGCAGTTGAGCAAGCGTGCGGGCAGATGACCAACTGATAACTAAGAAGCACCAGAGTCGGAATTACGCAAATCCAGTAACGCGTAGTTAAGTAGAAATAGATAAGTGGTGTTCTCTAAGAGCGAATACATGCAGAACAGGTGCCAAGGGAAGGGAACGGTCGAAAACCGCAGACAATTATTGGCCACGAGATCGACCTATAGGTGGCAGCACAGTCGCTGCGTTAGTGTGGAACCGTCACCCGTGAGGTGTGTGGAAGTGTACGGGGCAGCTGTTTCTAAATCGTTATTCTGCGCTCCGTAGCTGTCGAAAACGTTTCAATTTCCAAGGGGAGGTATTTTCTGGTTCCGCAATGCCACGCCTATTGCACAGAGCCAAAGGTAAGATTCCATTCATATCCCGGCGACGCGCAACATCGTCGAGAGGGGCTTGTCAGGTGTCGGAACGGTAAGGCGCTTTCTGATGGTGCGCAGCAAGCACTTCGATCAGAAGAAAAGCGTTGATGCTAACACGTTTCTCACTCTTAGTCTGTAATCTGTGCATTCATGCTTGTTGCATGCGTAGTTTCTGCGCGCTGCGTGCATTTACACCGTTGCATGCTGCAGTCCGCGAAAGATGGTGGCTGCTTGGCGAGGGCTGCCAGACATGATTTGCTTACGCTTTTGCGTACTTCCGCAAGTGAATGAATCGAGTCTCCAAGTATACAATTCGTTTTACATCCTCCGTGCGCCACCTTCGCAGTGAATGCAAGGTTTGTTCGCGCCAGCTGCGAGTCCTTTTAAGCGAGTGTCAGAGAGCCTAAGTTCGCGCGTTTTCCGTCGCGCTTTCTCTACTACGAGAAGCGTTCTCAGAGGTTCGAAATATAATCTGAGCGTCGAAACTCGTCCTGTTTGTGCATGATCTCGTACAGAATAAAAAATGTTGTTTTGCGAGCTAGAAAAGGACGGACCGTGTAAACGATGAATGAACATGCGCGGGCGAGCTTATCGCCACTGCTCATTCTGACACATTTGTTCTCTGAAAATTTTAATGTATCTTCCAGATATAATTTACGCCTGATATACTGCCGAAGTTGAAGTTGCCATAGAGTATATTTGATTAGCAGAAGATGCCTCGCAAGGTGCGATAGAACAAATTGCGGTACGCGCCGCGACCAACCATATCCGAACAGCTTCAGGTTTTATTAGCATCCTGGAAGGAATGAGTACTTCAATTCAGACAACTCTGCTATTGTTTTCTCGTCAGTCAACATGACGTAGATATTTTTCGGGCCCTTTCTGACCTCGGAAGGCTGGAGCAGGAATATGATAACGTGCACGGCATCGTCAGGCAACACTTAGAAGAGACGATACTGAATTCAATGATGTGGCCCGCCGCAACAGCTTTGTCGCCATCGACGACAAACGTGACAAAGTCCCCAACATGAGTCATAATTGTGCTCAAAGGCAACGGTATTGAGACACAGAATTACATATGTTAGTCTCACAACTCGTTGAAAAACTTAAGCGACAAGCGTGCGTGTTGCAGTGGCATTAAACAAATGCTTTTAGCATCGCTACTTAAAAAAAGCGACTGACTTTACGAACTTCTATTACGAAAAGGAGTTTACTAAAAGTCGACCACATCGTCCCTGTCAACTGCCATCGTTATTTCTCTAACAATAAACACAACACACACTGCTGCTGGAGCGGCGACGGGCCACCGGCATCCACACCACGGCCGGTCTGGAGGCGCGCGCTCGCTCCTTCCTAAGGAGCGAGCGCGCGCCTCTAGACCGGCCGTGTCCACACTTTGGAGTTTCGTCCGCTCGCCGCTAGGTGCCGACTCTGTTCGAGCTCGCGGCCACTAGCCGGTGTGATGAAATTCGAAACTATAGGCATCGATTATACATATATTCGAGGCAAAAGAGGGTTAAGTGAATATCGCTTCGAATGGTCTTCAAGCTGCGTTGGGTATATGTTATATAGACTGATTACGATGAATGACGGATCATCAATCGCAAGCCGTTAGAGCGAATCCTCTATAAACACCTCGGCATTCATAGCACGTGGTTCGTTAGAACACTTAGAATGGTGGCGGTTTGGGCTAGTTGGTATAGCGCGGTCCTCGTGTGTCTCGTTGTCCTCAGTTCGCGTTATAGCAGTCATCTTTAGAACACCTTACATCGATACGGGCATGCGTGCTATAGTGCTAACCGGACATGCTCGCGTTGTTTCTTTAGCGGTGCGAATACGTATATATACAACCAGCCAGGGGCGACTGTTCAGATTGACGGGGGAGGAAGTGTTTGTCCTGCACACGCACCGCATTTTTGCTTTCTCTAGGTTTAGCTTCGCTCCTGTAGTGGCGCGTCCGGGGAAGTAGGCCACGCGGTTTATATTCGGTCACGGCCTTCTCGCTCACTAGACGGCGCTTCCGCCATGGCATGCCCGCTGTCTGCACGCTTTCCCTCCATGTGCCCTGCTGCCGACGCTGTTTCCGTGCCGTGAGCGGCGAGGATGTGACGTCAGGGCGCGTCGCGAGCGCTCCGGAGCGTGTAATCGAGCAGCCGCCTGAAGTGTAGACCGTGGCGCCCCTAGGCCCCCTGTGCGGCTAGCGCGAAATAGTGACAGGTGTCGTCCTTTTCAATAAAAGTCGTACGAACGAGTTCAGCAGTTCTTCATCCCCTACATATGACGATCGTAATCAATGCAGTGGACCTGTCGACCAAAACAACAACAAACACGCTAGCGCAAGAGATACAAAATGTAACGGCCAGTGCCCTGGATTCATAGATAACACAAAGGGATTGAAGTTGAAAAAGCAACTCCTGTACTCACGGCATTCACTTCGCGTGAGTCCGTCCAGTTGTCTAGCTGTACTTTGAGCTATCATGGGTTGGTTTTGTTTGATTTGTTCTTTTGTGCTATTCCACTTGAAGGAGAGATGCGCTCTCATTTGGGCTGCTGCGTGTGATGACAAAAACGCGCACTGCAGGTATTGCGATACTTTTGCGGAAGGCTCGCGCTTTGTCATACAGAAGTCCAGAAGAAGTCATCGCGACGCCCAGGGAACTCTCGTATAGGAAAGGTCTTGCATTTACGAGGCATTGACGTCGGTTAATTTAATTTCTGAGGAACACCGACCTCTCAATAATCGTATATTTCGTCTTACATTCGCCCTGTAACCGGCCCTATACTCACTACACACGATACTGACAGCGCGAAAAATAAACGAAGGACGGAGCGAGGGGACTCAGACAAGCGCTGCTACTCAGAAAAAATAGATATACGTGTAGTATACGCGATCTTGAAAGAGCTTTCAGAAGCTACGAAGTCAGGTCATCACGTGGCATTTCAGTGGGTTCCCAGTTACTGCGGAATCAAGGGAAATGAAATGGCAGATGAGTTGGCGAAAGGCGCTCATCATTACACACAAACCCGCCTCATTCCTGTATCCCAATGTGACATAAACCGAATTTTACGAAGAACAAAACGTGAATTATGTTTATCCACCTGGTTCCCAGACAGCATAAAGGAATCGATCTTGTACGCTGTTGACCCTAACCTTGAGGGCCAATTAGACCCTCAACTCCCAAGACGTATCGACACACTCATTCATCGCCTAAGACTCGGAACCGCTTACACAAAACACTTCTTATTTTGGATTCATCGTGCATCATCGTCAACGTGTTCGTGCGGCCACGACGACGAGGACGTGCACCATCTGTGGCTCGACTGTCCCAAGCACGACACACAAAGACAGCGACTCGAACAGGAACTTCGCACGCTGGACTCTGAGCGAACGTTTTCCTTAGCGAAAATACTAGGCCCATGGCCGACTAGGATAAACCATAAAGCAATGAAAGTGCTCCAGCGTTTTTTTGAAGACACTAATATTTGCGATGGCTACTGAGTTCTTGAACTTGTAGGACTGTATATATATATATATATATATATATATATATATATATATATATATATATATATATAATTTATTTTGTTATCCTAACAACCACGTGGAGAGGGGTAGCCGTCACCAAGCAATGGTGACAACTCCTTCATTTATTCTCTATTTCAATAACGCTAAGGCCTTCGAGACAACACAAAGGTCTTTGGGCAGTGCACGGTCAAGTGAGGAAATGGTCACGCATATTTCTTTGAAAGTTGGATACCGCATTCCTGTTAACGTGTTCTTAGTCGGCCGCGTGAGCTTTCGTCCGATCAAAGTCAGTCAAAGTCAAAGTTTATTTTCCATTCTGTCGTACAGAAAGAAAGAACTGTGAAAAAAAAGCTGTGTTAACAGCCTGACTAGTTCACAGCCCCATACAAAAAAGAAAGCAGAAAAATAAATACAAACTAAAAAGTCGGAGCGGTAGCAGCACCGCAGTAAACATGGCAATATGGCACCTCACAGGCATAGTGCGCCACAACAGGGCGTACATATTGCAGTTGTGATTGTAATACATATGTGAACCGCAGATTGAAAACAAAATTATTACACTGTGTAGAAAACATAAACATCATTACGCGATTGTCATCCAGAAACAAAAAATAAAGCAGATAATACATTGCATAAAAAAGACATTATATAGATTACAACATTATACACTATACAGATTACAACCCTAGAAGTACCTATACATGCAATTGAAAAAAGCAAATATACATCTAAGAGTTTTGTTTTGGGACTGAGAGAAAGATGTGTAACTGAATGTGCTTTTGATTTAAAGATCAAGTATTGTATCTTTGCAAATAATTCATGGATATCGTGGTGTGAGCAGTTGAATAAGTAAAACCTTTCAGGTCACAGTGATTCAGAAGAGCTGGAAGAGGTTAAGATAAGCGCTGTTTGCCGGAGTTTAACCGTGTTATCAACCTTCTACTTCTCTCCATGACGCGTGGGGTAGTTTAGATTCCTTGCACGCAGGTTGGCTAGACTGCATAGATTTTTTATGTGCCTAAGAGTTTCCGATCTGAATTTTCGGCTTAAAGTGTAATTGTATAGCTAATGCACCTTGGTTATTCCTGAGCTACAAAATAAGTTCGTCCTTATCGCCTGCTGGGAAATAGTGTGCCTTGCCTCAGGTATACTTACGCTAATTCAATATGAATGCGACGGACATGTACATTTTGAAATCACCTGCAGGAAATACTTACATCATATCAATAAAAAAACGACTGGATATCGTTATAGATATAGCGATTAACAACTCATGCAGGCTATAAAGCACAATGCGTGGTTTGATGCCACCGATACAGTACTGCCTCCCTCTATTGATATACGTCGTCCGGTTTAGAGATTAGTGTATACTGCGCCTGAGAAGTCGTGCTGGAAAAGGTAGCCGCTACTTTTTTTTACCTAAACAACTTTGTTTCTTTTCATCAAGGGAAGTCGAGTGAGTGCTCAGGCGCGCAAAGCAAGCTGTGTGTGTGTGTGTGTGTGTGTGTGTGTGTGTGTGTGTGTGTGTGTGTGTGTGTGTGTGTGTGTGTGTGTGTGTGTGTGTGTGTGTGTGTGTGTGTGTGATGAGAGGGCAAAGAGTGTAGACGTCTTCATCCGCATCTGGGTTTTATATGGAATACCAGCTAGCAGTACTCTGGTTTGGTATTGACCGAAGTAGACAAGCGTTAACGCATTTCTCCATCTTTTATGGCTGACACTTCAGCAGCCATGTGTGACAAAAGGGCTAACCAGGGCAGAGGCCTCTCTGTTACATCGCATTCGGACGGGGTCAGCGCGTACACACTCTCCGCTACGTCAATGTGCCCGACTTGCGAGACCTGTGGTGACATAGAACATTATTTACTAGGGGTGTGCGAATATTCGAAAGTTTCGAATATTCGTCGAATATTACATTCGAAATATTCGTATTCGATTCGAAAATCATGTATTCGAAAAGTTTCGAATAGTCGATAACGTCGAATATTCGAAAAATTCGAATATGCGATTCGATTATCATGCATAAAATAACTCGTCTTCCACATTTCTGCTGCGTTCGTATAGCTAAAACCATTGCCGAGAGGAGCGACAAACATCGTAAGTACACGGAGGCACGATATCTGCCTGCGACGAGCGCCCCAATACGTATGATTTATTGCTGGTGCATCTCCGACGTGCAGCGCTCTTGGCGATCATGTAACCGTACATTTTCAATATTATGCGGCCGTAACGTGCCGCACTACCACTCGTTCACTATGCGGGACCACTTCTGAAGAAAGACAGTGACCCATGTGACTGGTGGCGGACTGTAGGCACATTCAGATAACCCAGTCTGGCAAAGCTTTGCCCCATGTACCTCCCTATACCAGCCACTTCTGTTCCAAGCGAGCGTGCCTTTTCAGTGGCAGGGGGGGGGGGGGCTGATCATGTGGAGCAACTCATATTTCTTCATGATAACATCTAGTCATTACTTTCATTGTGCCGTGATATTTGCTTCTGTTGTGATGTGCATTGTGCTAGCCTGGACATTGTGTTCTGGAGATAGCAGTGTATGTTGTGTTGCCAGTCAGGCTACTGTTTTTTTTTTTTTTCAAATAGCTACATGTTAAATAAAATATTGTTACTGTGGAGGCATTTTTCCTTTGATATTCGATATTCGATTCGATATTCGAAGGGGGATATTCGTATTCGATTCGTATTCGAAAAATTTGATATTCGCACACCCCTATTATTTACTTAAGTGTCGTGAACTTGGGAAAGATCGTCAATGTTTCTTTGAAGCTCTCCAGCGTTTAGGATCGCAACACGACAGAGTAAATTATCTTGCGTTTCCGCGTGGTAACTGGACATTCAGGAAAGAAATGTCGCCACTGTCGCGGCTATATACTCTTGAAGTTTTAGGGGCGAAGCTCCTTAAGGCGGCACCCGTTCGTCCCTCGTAGTCGTAGTGCGTAACCAGTCTTACGCTTTGACCTCCAAGGTGGTGCCGGTGGGAGATTTTTCCTGTGCGTTGTTGAACAATAAAAAATTCGCAGCGTTAGCTAAAAGCCGACTTCTTCTGTCTCTCATTCCCATTAGCAGCCATTCTTTACCTCCAAGGTAGTGCCTGGTGAGATTTCTCCTGTGCGTGATTAAACAATAAAAATTTTGTTCAAAACGCCGTTGATTGATGAAATAAACCAACGAAAGACGCCAGATGTTTTGTAAAAGCAAAACGAAAGAACGCCAGATGTTTCTAAAGCAAAACGAAAAGACGCCAGCTACTTAACGAAAGACGCCAGATGTTTTCTAAAGCAATGGTTTTCTAAACAATGAAAATTCACAGCGTACATGTAAAATTAAAGTGAGCTGCAAGTCGTCATAACTCATCGAACCTTTAGTATAAACGCGCCCGATCTCACGTCGGTGATGTACTGGGCAGAATTCACGGAAGATTCACGGTTTACCGATGAACCTCCGCAGCTTCGCCCACTCATCATCATTCACTCCGTGGATATGCTGTGATTTTTTTTAAATGTTACAGATCTCGCATGTGACTGGTGATGAGTGTCACTTTGTTGGGGTGCGGTGCGGTGATATAGGGGTCCGGTAAAACACTCTATGCGGAATAGCTCATAGGCCACCGGCTTGTTCTTGGTAGCCTGGCCGCGCTTCGCTTTAAAAAGGAGATTAGTTCAATGTAATCTGAAAAGAGAAAAATTACACCATCTCCCGCTAAAGGGGACCATGAGGCGATGCGAAGCCGGAGCACTTGCACGATCGCTGTCCGTTGGCGTTCGTTGGGCATGCTACCGACCTCGCGTCGTGGAACGCGAAGAAGGACGCTACGCGCGTCGTATCTTCCATCTAGCCTGGCCGTTAATTCTCACAGGGCGAGCGGGGAACGCGGTCGACAGGCGGGCGAGAGGGGGGCAGCGTAGGAGAGGAGAGAGAAGGGGAGGGGACGCGCATGTGCTCGAGCTCATCGCGGCGTTGCGCAGGAGAGAATTTCGGCATGTCTAGCCATTGGTCTAGCCCGCGTTTCAGAGGAAGAGTGGAAAGGGGAGGGGAGAGGAAAAGTGGAAAGAGGGAAAGTGGAGAGGGGAAGGGGAGTGGAAAAGTGGAGAGAGGAAGGGGAGCGGGAAAGTGGATAGGGGAAGGGGAGAGGGTGAGTGGAGAGGAGGTGTGGGGAGAGGGTATGCGCATGCGCAGTAAGGGTGGTCACGCCGCACACCACCACCACCGGATTGAGCTCGGCCTTAAGATACTTCGCATCTAAAACCAGGCGGGCCAATTGCCTGCAAATTTCGCAAGGCTAGATCTGCCAGCAACCTACAACATCCTCATCTCATCTCGTCGGAAAGCGGCTGCCGGTGTCGTACTCGTGTCGTTCTCGCTGCGCATATATCGTGACTTTATGTTAGTACATCCATAGCTATAACTTATTCACTCGCATGCGTGCAACAGTGCTGTGCACCGGCGTGCACAGCACTGTTGTCGGAAAAAGCTCACGCTCCTACCGTGCTTGGGTGCTTCTGATGTCGTACGGATTTGCAACAACGAGCGCCAGCTAGGAGCCCCTGTTACTTTACTATGCGCATAAATTTTGCACTCGTGCTCGAGCAACACACGTAGGTGTCGGCTAGAGTCATGCGTGTTAATATTCCTGACTTATTAGTTCCTTCTGCAGATTACGCTTGTCGGTGGTCTATTCTGGGGTTTCATATTTTCTCATTAGATCACGCCACCACCTTACTCTACTGCGGATGCCTTCACGTGGCGCCAGCATATGTAAATTTGACAAAGCATTTATCTTCTCCATGCATTAGACGCATTGGCGTAGCGAGGGGGGCGGGGGTGGATAGCAAGGCTCGACACCCCCCGTTGGCGTAGCCAGAAATGTTTTTCGGGGGAGGGCTGTGGGGTTTCAACCATACCTCATGTATGTTCGTGCGTGTGTTTGTATGTGCGCCTGTATATATGCAATCGCAAAATTTAAAAAAAATTCAGGGGAGGGACGAAATTTCCCCTGGCTACGCCGGTGCCACCCCCCCCCCCCGTGATTTCTCAATTTTCCATGCAGGTGTATATGCACACGCGCACGTACAAACACACGCAAGAGCATGCATACATAAAGGTTGGTTGACTCCCGCACGAACATACCAACAGGGGTCGGACCCCTCCCCGCCCACATGAAATAGGATCCTGGCTACGCCTCTGAACGTTTCGTTATGGTTTCGCGATCACCTAATTGCAGAGGCCCTCGTAGTAGTCTGAATGCCTTTTGTAGTCTTTTTCAAGCGTATTATTAATCCAAGGGGCATGGTTGCAGCCGGATTTTCAAAGCAATGAACTCCTTGTTGCTGGCCGAGAGAGAGACGGTCATAGTCTGCTTACGCCGGTGAGGCTGAGCGATTTTCTTAACAAGTGGAACGACTCGGCTTATGAATGTCATGCATCTGTAGAGTCGCGGAGCGAAATGGACTGCTTGACGTTCACCTTGCATAGGATAGTAGGAATATGCTGTTTCTGCGTGAGTCTCGAGCGCTTTTTTTTAAATGCGAAGCATTCCTTAGCGAACTTTTGGCAGTTCGAGCGTTTCTATCTATCTATCTATCTATCTATCTATCTATCTATCTATCTATCTATCTATCTATCTATCTATCTATCTATCTATCTATCTATCTATCTATCTATCTATCTATCTATCTATCTATCTATCTATCTATCTATCTATCTATCTATCTATCTATCTATCTATCTATCTATCTATCTATCTATCTATCTATCTACTATCTATCTATCTATCTATCTATCTATCTATCTATCTATCTATCTATCTATCTATCTATCTATCTCTATCTATCTCTATCTATCTATCTATCTATCTATCTATCTATCTATCTATCTATCTATCTATCTATCTATCTATCTATCTATCTATCTATCTATCTATCTATCTATCTATCTATCTATCTATCTATCTATCTATCTATGTCTGTCCGTCTGATCTGCGAATAAATAATAATAATAATAATAATAATAATAATAATAATAATAAATTACTGTTGGCGCTTAATTTCGCGAAGTTGCTCTGTCAGTTGTTAGAAACGCCGTTGTCGAAGGCTCCTGGATCATTTTAGTAATTGTTTAATTTACACAAGTGATTTACTATCTCCCTTCGGAACGAGGCCGCCGTGGCAGGGATTCGATCCTGCGAATTAGCCCGCCTCGGTGGTACAGTGGTTACGGTGCTCGGCTGCTGACACGAAGGTCGCTGGTTCGATCCCGGCCACGGTGGTCGAATGGAGGCGAGATGCTAGAGGTCAGTGCGTTTGTGCGGTGTCAGTGCTTGTTAAAGAACATTAATCATATTGTTGTTCTGGCACGTAAAACCCCAGATCCTGCGACTTATCGCTAAGCAGCCGAACGCCATATACAGTGTATATATATATATATATATATATTGTAAGGAAGATAGCGCCGCTATTGCAAGGGCGCGCGCGCTAGGCAAGCGAGAAGACGAGAAAGACGAGGCAGAGAATAGAACAGCCCCTTTTTCTTTCATTACCGGAGAGAGATTCAAACGACTGTTATACTTAAAAAACACCGAAACAGCTCTCATACAATCAGCGGATTACCAGCACTTACAGTTCCCATGGAACACCACCAAATGTCTTTCACGTCAATGCGAGGTGACTCTCACAAGCTTTCGTTGTAGAGTTTCCCGGTTAAATTATTACCTGCATAAATCTGCCTTTTCCTTAACAAATCTATGTGCAGTCTGCAATGAACCAGAAACAATAGATCACTTTTTTCTATCATGCCGCCGTTTCGCCTCACTCCGTAGAATGTTTCTGGAAATGCCGACTGGTAGGCTGGGCTTACAATTTACTACTTCTAGCCTGTTGTCCTTTGGAGCGAATCAGTTTGGGGCAAGCCGCAGTGCTATTATAACTGCGCTACACAAGTTCATTCAAGCAACAGGAAGAGTACGCTGCTAGTGATACCGACCACGGAAACTAACTTTTTTTCCTTTTTTATTATTATTATTAATATATTTTTTCAATCGTTATCCTATGGCTTTGTTAACTTCTTAACTCTTTCCTTTTTTATTTACATCGCGTTTCGTGCTTATTTTTTTCTTTTTGAAGTTTCATATATAATTGTCAGTGTGGCCAATCCCCCTCGTGGGTATGAGCCAGTCTCCTTAGGGCAAACAAACAAACAAACAAACAAACAAGCCGGCCTAGCGAACATGCGTTGTGTCTATTTCTCTCGTCATTACAATGGCGCAGTCGTCAAAAGGCTTTGGCGAACCCCAGCTGTTAGCTTGAGGTAACGCGTCTTACAGAGGAACGCCGTCACGCTTCCTCGCTGATGGAACCCGCAAGTAGACCACCGCGGCAAGCATCCATCCCACCACCAGCGGACGGCGTCCAGGCCTCCATTGTGGTTCCGGGGAACTACTTGTCCGGTGACGTACTACTTCGCGGCAACAATGAGCACGGGCTCCTCTCGCCCAGGGACGGCGTACATGCCTCCTCGCCACGACCTGCCAATCTGTCGGCGCTTCAGGCACCGTCCGTGGACGGCGTCCAGGCCTCCTCGGCGGCTCAAGCCCCCTTCATCGACGCCGCAGTTCATCGAGCCCCCTTCATCGACGCCGAAGCCTGTGCAGACGTGTCCGACTACAGAGGACACGGTCTGTCTTCGGCCACAGCACATCGATTTGGTCGCCCACCGTTCTTTGTGAATCCCTTGCAGTGCACTCAAAAATGCGACGTGCGAAGCGGCAGCTGCGGCCTTCCCGCAATAGCCAGTGCCGCCCGCCTGAAATACCTGCATTTCACCAAACACAGTAGCACAAGGACCGAAACCTGCAAAGACCAACAAGGAACAGTCAATTCCGCCCACCAGAAACAATTCCGCAGCTGGATCTCCATGCAGTGCCGCAGCGTGGCCGAGTGTAAGGAAGATAGCGCCGCTATTGCAAGGGCGCGCGCTAGGCAAGCGGGAAGATGAGAAAGACGAGGCAGAGAATAGAACAGCCGGCCTAGCGAACACTCTCGTCCTTACAATATATATATATATATATATATATATAAAAGCGCCAGATTCGTTGCGAAGCTGCAATAAAAATATGCAGCCAGACTGTGCATCTGGCGACTAGCACTTACTCAACGTTACTATGGTAAAACCGGCATAGCCGTCATTTCCTTTCAAATCCAGTTTTCAATTAAAGGCCGGTGCTCTTTCGCAAACAGCGAAGCCTGTATATAATGAGCGCACCTGCACACGTCGCCAGTGATGGTTTTCCAAATCGCCAGTCCGTGCGCACTGCATAGAATCGACTCGTGACACCTTGTGCAAAGTAGGCAGTCAGCCTGCAGTGACTATAAGCACAAACGCTTAGTCATTGTCGTGTGGCGGTGTACGGGTCACTGCTGCGATAATGCTGACTCGTGCGCATCGAGAAATGAGTGAGTGAGAAACGCTTCATACTTCCTATTGGTCTGTCTGAGTAACTGTTGGTTTCGGAATATTAGGCGCGAAGTGGACACGGACGGAAAGGGAGACACACACACAAGGCGCCTTTTTTTTTTTTTTGTCTCCCTTTTCGTCCGTGTCCACTTCGCGCCTAATATTCCGAATCATGCATTACCAACACGCCCAGTTGATCACTCTCATAACTGTTGGGGTTTTGCGTCTCAAAACGACGATATGATTGACGGACGCCGTAGTGGAGGGCTCTGGAAATTTCGACCACCTGGGATTCTTTAACGTGCACCTACATCTAACTACACGGGCCTCTAGAATTCCGCCCCCACTGAAATGCGACCGCCGGAACCGGGAGTCGATCCCGCGACCTTCGGCTCAGCAGTGTGCATCGTAGCCAGTAGACCACCGCGGCGGGTTGACTGGTATTCATGTTAAAGAGACAGGGCGGTGCAAACACGTACACAAAAGAGAAGTCAAGACACTACAAACGCCGACTAACAACTGAAAAGGCAAACAACGGCGGAAAAGAAAGAAGGTACTCTGTACCTTCTTTCTTTTCGCGTCGCTCACCCTGTCCGCCGCGCGCGCGCGTGTGTGTGTGTGTGTGGGTGTGGGTGTGGGTGTGGGTGTGGGTGTGGGTGTGTGTGTGTGTGTGTGTGTGTGTGTGTGTGTGTGTGTGTGTGTGTGTGTGTGTGTGTGTGTGTGTGTGTGTGTGTGTGTGTGTGTGTAACTGCATAACTGCATTTGCTCTCAATTTGACGCGATTTTTTCTATTCATAAAGATGTCTGAAACCAAGGAAGAATCTGCACAAAGGGATTGTGCAGGCTGGGCCGCCCTATACCGCGACAACGCAGGAGTGTTTAATAACATATTGGAAAATTTACCGCCAAGTTTAAAAAGTATAGCCACCGTTAACCTGTTCTTCATCTGAGCATTCCACCTGCAAACTTCAGTCTGTTTGGCGTTGTAAGTACTGCGAGTATGAAGAACCTGCTATGGGACTCTTGAGTACCCTAAATTCTTACACATGACTGACAAAGCAAGGTACTTCGCAGAAGTCTTCAGAATAAGCCGAGTGCCAATTTATTTACGGTCAGAGCCCTCTAATATAACGTCTTCCTAAAGAAGACCAAGTTCAGTCGATTAATATTTATAGAAACCACATTGAGCTGGTTCTGTATACTATAGGATTGTAAATGACTACGAATTTATACGCTATAGGTGTCGTTCCTTGCCCTCCTACTTTTCCCAGCTTGGGAGGGGGGTGAACGGGAAAGCGGTAAAGCGGCTCTTTACGGCCCCCCCTCCGGCTACTCCGAGTAAATAGCCTACGTAAACTGTGTAAGCTCAAATTGTCTTCGCAAAAATGTGGGCGATTACAACGTTAAACTACACCGCATTGTTCCTTCCGTATAGGCCGTTAGCTGTTAATGATTGGTCGAAATTTTCTGGGTCATGCTCACAGCACCTGCTCGTAACACGACGCAACAAAGGACGCGTAAGTGATCCACCGCGTAATTACCACTCACGCATGACTACGTAACAAAATAATTAACTATTTTCAATACGGCGTATTGTTCGACATTGGTTCTTCGCTATTCGTCAAAAAATTTCGGCGAGTCACGAAATCGCCTCCTTGTTACGCGACGTCACAAGTCTGAAAACTCGCGGCGTTAAAATGAAGTGTGCACAATAAGCAGCATTACTGTGCTGAACAATAGCGATATATATATATTTTTGGGGGGGGAGGGGGGGGGGAATAACCAGACAGTGTCTCATTCTGAACGTAATTCAAGAAGGCTGACCACCAATCACATTGGCAGCGGCTACTGATAGCAGCGGGCGAGATGGATTCATATGTATATATTAGATACTGTCAGTAGTAGTATAACTATGTTGAGCTGCTCTTGCGGGGATACAACTTTCTCTGAACTCATCGTTGCTGACAGAGAGGTAGATAGAGAAATAAACATTATTAAGGACAGACACAATCCTTTCCAGGTAAGCAGCCTTCGTAGTCCAGAAAACCGTGGACGCTGATCATCTCCCTGGTGAGGTAGATCAAGTAACGGGGAAAATGTGACAGCTGGGCCTCGAGTCCACTACCTTGTTACAAGCCGCCACGATAGCTGCAGGCTATTACCATATGATAAGCAACTTGTGAAGCAGGCTAGTCTGAGACTAAAGTGGGAATCTTTTTTTAGCTCTCCTGGATTGGCACAACTAACATACTCGACACTTCTGCACACTCATCAACTCACAGCATTTGGATTTGAAGCAGTGGCGATGCTATTCGTTTTGAAAGAAAGAAACTAAACCTCTTGAAAAAGGAGAGCGTTTTCCCGCGCTATAAAACGCTTACTGGTTCCCGCCCGTATTTGCGTCGCCGATTACTAAAATTTCAGGCCAGGCCGAACAAAATAAAATCATGACAGATTGCTGTAATCTTATAGAGCGCCTGTTGAGCGATAGCCTCCTCTGCAATGCTCGAGCGCAAGACGCGCAAGCGTGGAATAGGCAGCCCGCACCGCAGAGAGCCTACAATGCGTGGTCATGACAAACGGAGGACAGTCGTCACAGCAGAATTGTGGGAAACTTTTTACATAATTACGTTATTGCTGCGTTCAAGTTAAACTCTGCCTCACTTGTTAGTTTTCCAGTCTGCAGCCGACAATGACCCCTCTCGGAAGGGGGGGGGGGGGCTCGACCCCCCTAACATTTCTTAGTGGGAGGCTAGCGCCCCCCCTTGCCCCCCCCCCCCCCCTCCCGGTAGATACGCCTATGCTTGGTGCTGTCCTCGTCCAAATCTGCAGCGGCCGCCAGCATGTCGTAGCTTACGCCAGTCGGACACTGACCAGAGCAGAGAAGAACTACACCGTCACCTAGCTCGAGTGCTTAGCAGTCGTCTTCGCCATTCAGAAGTTCCGACCGTATCTGCACGGCCGAGAGTTCACGATAGTGACTGACCATCACTCACTATATATGCTGGCTTGTTGGACTCCGCGACCCGTCTGGCTGGTTGGCTCGTTGGGCGTTGCGCCTCCGAGAGTACAGCTTTTCTGTGACCTATAAGCGCAATCGATGTCACACGGATGCCGACTGCCTATCCCGCCTTCCTTCAGTGCACACCAATGTTGACGACGATGACTTTGATGACTATTTAGTTTCTGTCTCGTCCGACTTTCCCGATCCCAGCAACTTCAAGAGCGAGCAACAACGCGACCCTGCCTTGAAACCCTCACTGGAAGCTGCGCTGGATTCCCCAGAGAAGCATTTTACAATTTCTAACGGCTTGCTATACAAGAGGAACTACTCAGCCGACGGTCTGCCGTTGCTTCTAATGGTGTCGGAGAGCTTGCGGCCGGTCGTTCTCTGTTCTATGCACGATGACATAACTTCCGGTCATCTTGGTTTCGCACGTACGCTACACCGACTTCGTGAGAGGTTTTACTGGCCGAAAATCTGGAAGACCACGAAACAGTACGTCGCCAGCTGCGCTGTTTGTCAGCGCCACAAGCCAACTACGACTGCTCCGGCAGGTTATTTACAGGCCATTTCACCACCGACGTCTCCTTTTGAAAAAGTCGGCATCGACTTGCTCGGACCACTTCCTAAGACCCCATCCGGCCACCGATATGCTGTAGTGTACGTGGATTATTTAACTCGATATAGGGAAACAGAGGCACTTACATCTGTCTCAGCGGCCGCCGTCTATTCTTTTCTCCTACAACGCGGGTCATATTGCGGCACGGCGCTCCACGGGTAGTCATCAGTGACCGTGGACGGCAATTTATCGCCGACGTTGTTGAAGAACTTTGCGTCTGTGTGGTTCTTCTTGTCGTCACTCCACTCCTTACCATCCGCACACTAACGGTCTCACCGAGAGGACGAATCGTACTCTTACGAATATGCTATCGATGTATGTTGATGCTGACCACAGGAACTGGGACGCCATCTTGCTTTTCGTAACTTACGCATACAATAACGCCAAGCATGAAGTTACGCGGTATGCACCTTTCTTCCTGCTTTATGCACGCAACCCTCAGAGTTTTCTCGACACTATACCTTTCTCGCATCAGGAAGATCTTTCCATCGCTCAGACGTTGTGTCGTGCCGAAGAAGCACGTCGACTTGCGCGCCTTAGAACGTTGTCCTCGCAAGAACAAAGTAAGAGTCGCTACGATGCCAAGCATATTCCTGTAAGTTTTTCTCCTGGTGACTACGTTTGGCTGTGGACTCCTGTTCGAAAAAAAAAAACTGTACCGGAAGTTTCTAGCCAGCTATTCCGGCCCATTCGTGATAGTCTCTCGTTTAAGTGACGTAACGTATACGTTGTCGCCCAAGTGACGGCAAGTAACCGGCGTTCGCGCGTTACGCAAGTTGTTCAAGTGGCTCGCCTCAAGCAGTACCATCATGGGCATCTTTAGCTCGCTCGACGAGCTTCGTCTGCCCCGGGGGAAATATAAGGGACACGCGCGAGTGTGTGGAACGCAGAAGAAGAGGAAGAGTAGTGGAGCCGGCTCTTGGGTGGTTGGGCGAACCGGACTGGTCTTGAGCCGCAGTTACTCTCTTTTTCCTTTTAACCATTTCATCTCATCTGTAAATAAATCCATACCTTCGTAACAATTTTTTGGCACCCTAACGTATTACTTCCTGTAATATGCGCCCATTAGACGGCTAAACGACTTATAGATATTTAGGTTCGTTCTTTCAGTAATATATGATCTGCGTGAAACGTTACCACGTCGTAAACAGCACTACGTATTTTTATACCTACTGCCCTTGTGCAATTAGCACATTTTGCGGTAAATAAAGCGAAAACACCGTGCATAGCTTTGTATCGTAGCTTGAGATTAAAGCCGTGATAACCTGCGCTCCAAGGCGTTTTTTTTTTCGTTTTTTTTTTGTAATTTGGAAGGCTGTTTTAATTTACAATACAAGATTTAGTTCGCGATTAGACAAACACGTTTGTTTTATACGGGTAGTCTAAATGGAAACGGTATGCGGGATCTAGTGGCGTCAGTTATGGTTGGGGGGGGGGGGGGGGTCCGGTGTGTGCCCCACCACCTGGGCCGCATACTTTCGCAGCCTTAATTAGCGGCTTCATTTTAGTCGCAACAGACGACGTCGGCTGGGTCGCCCCTATAGGTACGTGCCCTTCAGGTTCATCGGCAACATTAGGGGTGTGCGAATATTCGAGTGTCGAATTCGAAAGTCGAATCGAATAATTCGATTCGAGTTTCGAATAATTTTGGCATTACGAATATCTAAAACGCGACAAAGGCCAATGGTGCAACTTGGTTAGGGTGGGGCGGCTAAAACTAACGCTAATGTCGTTACAGTAGGCATTTCGTTAAAACATTCACCGACATCCTGATTCAAAAGCGAGCGCATGCTGATCTTAAAGGAGCTTATGTAATTTCCGCACGTAGAAAAACACGAGAAAACTGTCAAGCCCTTCACAACTTGGTTCTCGAAACGAAGGCACGGACTTCTTGTGTAGTTCGGTCACGTATTCCGCAAGCGCCGTAAAACGTCCCGACTTTGGCTTGCGGAACCCTCGGTCATTGGCTTTGTAAAAATTTGTTCACGCTGGGCAGTCGCCACTGCCGCACCGAATCACTCGTTCAGAAACTCCCATCGTTCCGGCGCGCGGTTAAAACGCTGCCGTGAACGGGCTCCCAAGATTTTTGTGCCTGCATGGAGCACCCATGGCGACGAAGCACGACATTACCGTTGTCATATGAGCCGTATTGCGCTACCACGGGGGAAGAAAACTAGCTACCGTACCCCCCTCTGTTAGTCGTTAGGAGGTTACGAGTGGTGCTGCTGAGTGGAATGGCGGCTCTTCTATCAGCATGCTTGCGTGCCCATAAAAGCTGAAACAAATGCCACTCCCGAACAAGTGCGTAATAAAACTGTCGCCACGCCGTAGCGTCCCTGATTTTTCCGTTGTCTTGCCGTAACTGGCGGTACACATTTCGTGTTAATATACTATTCAATATTCGATTCGATATTCGATATTTTTGGCCACTATTCGGCACTATTCGATTCGAGGTCAAATTTGACTATTCGCACACCTCTAGGCAACATACGCCTCTGTTAGGATATAATGTCCTATGTCGAGAACAATGTCCTATGATGAAAAATGTTTTATATGTCGAGAAGGCGTACTGGGCGAAGGCCTGTTGTGCGCAGGTTGGTCGTACAAGGTCGTCTGCAGTATACGTGAACAAGCTAGACATGGCTCGGTCTAGGTACACGTAAACGCAAACAAGTTGCACTTCTCTCTGGTTGCGTGCGGCGCATACTGAGCGTTGCCTTAGCAGCAGATGTGGACACGGTGCACGTCGCGCCCAGTGCAAAAACATCGTGTGAACGAGGTAATAGCGCTCATCGGATGTAGGTGTATCACGGCCGCAGCGAATGACCTCCGACGCGTACACGTATGCAGCGGAAAGGACTGTCTATTGCAAACAGCTTTTAGGCAGACAATTAAGCAAGCAGTGATAGCAGAGCGCGGCTCGGATAAGTGCAAAAACACTGGGCGAAGAGGTTTCTTCTTGATGTTGTCATGCTTCTTTCTTATTTCTTTTTCTTTTTTTTTCTTTTGTAAGGGAGGCATGGATGAGCGCCGACGCGCTGCATTCCGCGGCACTGGATGAGCCTACCGATGCCTCCTGTTAGGGAGAATACAACAGGGATTAGCTGTGAAGGAGAAAGAAAGAAAGAAAGAAAGAGAGAAAGAAAGAAAGAAAGAAAGAAAGAAAGAAAGAAAGAAGAAAGAAAGAAAGAAAGAAAGAAAGAAGAAAGAAAGAAAGAAAGAAAGAAAGAAAGAAAGAAAGAAAGAAAGAAAGAAAGAAAGAAAGAAAGAAAGAAAGAAAGAAAAGAAAGAAAAGAAAGAAAGAAAGAAAGAAAGAAAGAAAGAAAGAAAGAAAGAAAGAAAGAAAGAAAGAAAGAAAGAAAGAAAGAAAGAAAGAAAGAAAGAAAGAAAGAAAGGACGCGAGAGGAATGATTCAAGTATGTATACGTAGAATCGATCCCCGATTCTGACGATGATCGTGACTGATTTCCTCTTTGAAACGGTGTGGCGTCGAGTAGTCACCTATAACTCGCCACGGTGCTCTAGTTGTTATGGTGCTTGACTGCTCACCCGAAGATCGCGGGATGGGATCCCTGCCGCGGCAGACGCATTTCTATGAAGGCGAAATGCTAGGTGCCCGTGCGCTTCGATTTAGGTGCACTTTAAAGAACCCCAGGGGGTCGAAATTTCCGGAGCCCTCCACTATACGGCGTCTCTCATAATCATAATGTGGTTTTGGGGCGTAAAACCCCAACAACTATTTATTAGTACTCACCGATAGCCTATGGTCACCTATAGTCCTCACATTAAGCATACGTCCCCGCTTTGTGGTCACTC
Organism: Rhipicephalus sanguineus; assembly: GCF_013339695.2. Classification (NCBI taxonomy): domain Eukaryota; kingdom Metazoa; phylum Arthropoda; class Arachnida; order Ixodida; family Ixodidae; genus Rhipicephalus; species Rhipicephalus sanguineus. The sequence goes on from NC_051177.1 coordinate 33,236,879, forward strand.
TGTCGCAGACAGGAGCTCGCACCGAAGGAATCGTTATGTTGCGAGATCCGTCATTAAACGTCAGAACCATCGGCTGGTGCTTTTCTTTCTTCTCGCCCTTTTACGTTTTCGTTCACACCTTTCGCACGCGTCCACCTACTGTTTTGGTCATTAAAGTTGATTCTATATTCTCTCTGCCTCTTGGCATGTTCTGTACGGCATCGTCACAAACACAACCGTCGGCGCCGACCCCTATCGCTTATCAGGGACGACGGGGCTTCCTTGCCGTGTGCCACCGTCAAAAATGCTTCCGCACTGTGAAGCCGCGATGCCAAGAGCCGCGGCCGCTCATTTCGCCACAGTCCGCGAGCACGGCTCGAAGCACGGTCGATAGCGCTGCAATACGGTAGCGCATGGGCGCAGTCCTGTAGCTTTATTTCATATTTCGCGGACTTTCTTTTAAACGCCGCAAAAGATCATCACGCAGCATGTACGTCGCCGCAAAAAATCATATCAGTCATTTGGAATGCCCTCTGCAACGTAACGAAACCCACTTGGCCCAAAGTGAGTATTAAAATTTTTGCATGATTTGTCTTATTTAATTAATTGGTTAAGCGCAATACATAGACATCCTAACGAGCGCCAGATGACGGCACACCATATGTCGTTGGTCTCATATAGTTGCAGTTAACCACTTTTTTTTAAATCCTTGGTTGTTACTTGAAACACCCTGTGTATAAATAATGTCAACCAAATGAGACAGGCGGTGGCAAAAGTGATACCGCCTAGACCCGCTGTGGGGATTGAATGCTTTGCAGATTTGATCTGGTAAATGAAGTTGAAAGTATTGAGAATATTTCCGCAAGTTGTTTGACGAGCGGGTCAAATTTTCCGATTGAGATTAAGGGGTAATGAGCAATATTAATTAGTAAAAAAGGCGTAGCAAGAAATCTGCCTTTGAGACAATACCAAGTTATACCAGCACACGGTGCTAAGAATAAGGTATACGTGGCCCTGTACAATCACCGCCGTAGGCAGTGAATATCGCACGCAGGAAGTTTATTTCTTTTCTTCACTTAATGGCTCCCTCTGACACTTGGCGTAATAATAATATCCGGAGTTTTACGTGCCAAAACCGCGATACGATTATGAGAGACGCCGTAGTAGAGGGCTCCGGAAATTCCGACGATGTGGTGTTCTTATTAAGGTGCGCTGGCATCGCAAAGTATGCACGGGCCTCTATCATTTCTCCTCCATCGAAATGCGACCGCCGCGGCCGGGATCGAACCCGTGACTTTCGGGTCAGCGGACGAGCATAACCACTGTATACCACCGAGGTGGACCGACGCTTGGTGTATACAGACGACATTATACATGCACCGACAACACGTCTATCCAGTCGTAAACAAATTGCATTTACGGCTGTCCTTGTTATCTTCGCAACAATGGAACCGCTGTCGGCAGCAGCAGCTTCCGTTGTCTCGCTGTAGACAATTTTGTTCCCGCGTGAGTACAAGTGTTTTTACAGCGCTCCGCTCGAGCGGTCTGCATTCGCGGCACGCCTTGAGGAGCTTATAGCGTGTTCCGACGAGATGCTGCAAGGACGTCGTTGGGCCGCGGATTCCGAATCTATTTCCCCGTGCCATCAAGGCCGTGACCATAGGGCTTTACGCAACGGCGCGCGCGACAGCACTGGCAACATAAATATAAACGGCCTTTGGCAACTCGCCTTTATAGGATTGCTAATGTTTCCATTTTCGACACGCCGTCATTTATCGCTATTTATTTTACCTCTGTATACACGGATGAAAGTGGCGGAAAGTGGAAGTTGTAAAACGATCGTCCTTATAAGAAATGGCGTATCCACAAGGCAGGCGTACACTTTAGAAACCCGTATGAGCGTGCATAATGTACAGTGGTCAACTCTCATGTCTATAACGCCGGAGCGTCGTGCTCGGAACTGCATGAGCGACATCTACAGCTTGAAACGGGCCACATCAGAGCATGCGCAGTGTTACTGATGCGCTCGCCATGTAATTTCCGTCCTTGTTATCGCCGCGGCCGCGACACCTGATTTCGCCGTCAGAAGCGCTGTCAACCGTATAACGCCTAAAAAAAAAAGTGTGCAATCACCGGATCGGCGTGTTTTATACTGCGCACTTATTCTCGGTTCGCAGCATCATATCATACCGACAATGCGCGGGACAATTGATAAACTCATAAGTGGACGCAAATCTGCTGCTGGGACAATGTGACCGCGAACGGCAAATCAACACGCAGCATAGCTTTCATCGCGCGCTGACAACGGTTCGCTTCGCTTCGTTTCCTTTTCTTTCTTTTTTTTTTTGTGATAAACTGTTGACAGCGCATCGAACGGCCAAAGCAATTGTTGCATTCGCGGTGATAACCAACGATCGAAAATGCAAGGTAGGCGCATCAGTGGGGCTGCGCATGCTCAGAGGTGCCCAGTTTTCAACTGTAGATGTCACTCGTGCAGTTCGGAGCACGACGCTCCGTCGTTATAGATATGAGAGTTGACCACTGTAGCAGTGTATAGCGTTCATATACCGTGCTCTGTACTGTCGTTTACCGACTTTGAATTAATACTGTATACTGCATAGGTTCGAACCGGTTTTCTCGGTGTCACGTATATTTCGTGGCGACGCGGAGCTGCATAGGATAGCTATTCAGTATATGCTGACGTAATACCATGCTGGTATGCACCTTACATACTCGGGTATCGTTAGGCGCAGTGGCATGCTAAGCAAACTACTTCCGGCCCGCCTGTCATCTCCTGGACCTATATCTCGTCCTCTCGTGCAAGTGTAGCTGCGGAGAAGCGCACTGGTTACATTCAACTGACCACAACAACAGCACAGCAACAACGCAGCCGCGCTCCCGGCTGGGTTATATAAACTCGCGCCTATATCGTTGCCCCGCGGAAGCTTATCATCGCAACAACTGTGCAGCGCAGTGAAACTAAACGCGCTGTGTTGATCAGGCAAACGGAAATGTTGACGTGGGGATTTCGGTGCTTATTTCGATAGGAAACGGCGTTCACTCCTCAGTGTTTGCTGCAGCGAAATGCCTATACCATACCACGGAATACGGAATACTATTCCGCTTGCTCCGTGCCGTCACGCAGGGCGCCGCCCATGTGGGGGGAAGGGGGGGGGGGCTGAGGTATATCGAAATGGCTAATGAAAAACGCTCGTAGTGCCGTATGTATACTGTGCCGGGGGCAGTTGCTTAGTTGACTAACGCGGAATAGTATTCAGCATTCCGGAGGCCAGCTGGATGTGATTGATTCATCGACGTACGTACTATATACGCAGGGGCGTAGCCAGAAATATTTTCCATCGGGGTCTGACCATACTTTATATATGTTCATGCGTGTGTTTGTATGTGTGCGTTTATTGTGTGCGTTATTATATATACGCATGCAAAATCTAAAAATTTTGGAGGATTAGACCCCCCCGGCTTTACCAGTGGTACTACGCAACGTCGCTTTTGCCGGGGTCGCTGTGTTAGCGGTTAGCGTCGAACGGATGTTTCACGAGCCGGCGTTGTGTGGTATACCGGTCGGGGCCGTTCACCCGCGGCCTCTCTCTTCCCCACCAGTCGCTTTGTCGGCGCGCTGGCGTCACGCCAAGCTAGGGCCAAGGTTACGCGAGGCCTTCGACGCGGCGCTTTGGCCTCTGGACGAGCGCCAACAGAGAGGGAAATTCATCGTCAGCTACAAACTCCTTTCACAAACATGCTCCTCCTCTTACGCTGCCAAAGCGAGGTTCCAAACGAACATGGCAGCGCTTCGCTGTATGAGCGACGAAAATTCCGAGCGTTCAGCGCTTCTTTCCCGTTTCTTTCTTTTTTTTTTTTTTTTATCGCGTCTTCCTGAAATCCGACGGCGTTTGCTGGCCTTCCCGCCCTCTTCCTCGTTTTCTTTTTTATTTCCATTTTTCTTTATGTACACATTCTCGTTCCGGTAAACAATAATCCCGCGGTCGAGGGGTATTTTTCTTTTTTTCTATCGGGAGAGTTGCCAAATACATGCCCTTACTTAAACGCCGGCGAAATTTTCTCCCGAGAAATAAAACCGGGTTCGCGTGCGCACGCGAACTTCCCTTTCGCGTCATTCACACGTCACGAATACCGCGTGACGCGACCAACGGGGTGATTGGAGGGGTTTTTTTGGGAGCACTTTCCACCTTGGCAGGCAAGAGGGGGAAAAAAGTGATCGCGTTGAGTTGGACAATGAAGGCTTGTGCGAGTAGTAAACATTCGTCTATCGAATGGCCTCCTCTATAGATTGTGTGGTGCTCTGCCCCGTGTGGTCCGTGTCTACATCGGGAGAAAAAAAACGATCTTCTCAAAAGTGGTGTGTGTAGAAAGCGCCGGGTACGACGTTGTACCGCTGTTACAAACGTATACGGATTGCGAAGCCGCCGCTTCAACTGGAGATAGAGGTAACCTCATTTCATTTATTAGTGACTTACGGCAGAAGGAAAAAAAATCACAGCATATCCACGTGGTGCATGATGATGAGTGGGGCGAAGCTCGAGATCCGGAGGGAATCATCGGTAAACCGTGAAACTCTTCCCTGAAATTCGCCCAGTACATCATATAAAGAGGAGTGGGAAGCACCGTGTATATATTAAACATCAAACTTTTATTGTACTGTTGGTTTACGTGGTCCCTTCATTATCACCGCTTTGTGATCGGTAAAATGCAGGTGATTAGAACCCCCCCCCCCCCCCGGCTTTACCAGTGGCCGCTCCCGAGCGAAAGAGAAAGAGCGCCAAGAGCGAGCGCCTTAATTGTCTGCCTCCATCCGGCGACTCCGAGCGAAAGAGAAAGCGCGCCAAGAGCGAGCGCCTTTTACGATCGCAGGCATTCAATGACATGCGCCATTCGCATTATACAAGCGCCATCTGTCATCTTTAAACAGCAACTCTAAGAAATACATGAAACGCAATCTAGTGAGCAATTCATTAAACTAGAGCTCTAAGAAATACATGAAACGCCATCTAGTGAGCAATTCATTAAACTAGAGCTGGCTACATACATATTACTACTACTACAGAGGAGGGAACGACCCACACCCTAAGGAGCTTCGCCCCTAAAAAGAAATGTTACTTTTGATTGTTGAAAGCCAGCCGGCAATCAGCAGAGCGGTGCCACCGATCAAGCCGGCAGTAGAATCATTGTTTCAGGCGATGTCTCAGCTCTGTTACGTGCACGCGCCGTAAGCGGCGAGCGACGTAACTGACTTCCTAGTTGTTCCGGCATTTGCATAATGACGCAACAAATGCGGAGGCCCGATGATAAAGGAAATAAAAACAGACTCGAGGACCGGCATGGTCCTATAAATCAGCCTATGCGACTACCACCGATTCTTGCTTTACCAAATTTGTGCGTGAACTACCAGTGCGGTTACCCAATTACATGTGCTGCCGAGCACGACATCGCAGGTTCGATTGCCGTCTGCGCCGGGCCGCATTTTTTGAAGGTTATAGAAAAGAAAAACGCCCACGTAGTATACTTAGAATCGCGCTAACGGATCCTATGTGGTTGAAACCAGTCAATCGATAATCAGTCAGTTATTCAAAAAGTTATTCATATTCGCAGTTTGGCAGCTGCGATTTTGTTTTAACTTCTCTCGTCTATATGTCAGCGTCACTGCGTCAAACCCAGTCATTTGATATAACGAGAAGGAGAACGAGTGTTGTCATATTAAGATTTTTGTACATGTACCAAGGAATATCGCTAAGACGAGTTTATACAGTTAAACTACGGGTGATCAATTGTTCCGCTCGACGCGCAGCTGCAAAAGTGACTGTGGAATCAACGGCTATAGTATCGCGTGAAAATAATAAAATCAACGAAACGAAAGTTGCTTATTCAAACACATTTTTGGGCCGAGCGCGGACGCGCCATTAACCTTGCATTATATATGTGTACACCGATGACGTGAGATACTGACACGCTGGGGGGACAATGAAATAGCCGCTTTGAGCGTCCTTCAGTGGCAAGGTTAATGGCGGTTATTGTTCGTCGCGTGCATTTAACATCCGCTCACCCGTTCTGTTGTAGTTACTGTAGTGTACTATGTGCTTGGGAAAGAGCCAAGTGGATGAAGGTGCCGCATCGTCTCTGCTTTCGCGCATAAACTCTGATTAACAATATTTAAAGGGACACTAAAGAGCAAAACGATTTTTCTCATATTAATAAAGTACTCTTTCACGATACCAAAAACATCAAGCTTGCTGGGAGAAGACGCTTAGTAAGCGAGAAAACGCGCAAGAACAAAATGTGGGTGGCGACGCCACCTTGAAGTTTCCGCACGATTAGCCGTGACGTCACATGTTTTGACGGCGCCTAATAGGGACTACATAGTTCCTAATCGGTAAAAATGAAATACATTGTCCTCTGAGGGGGCCATAGACTTAACATACCAAGTTTGGGGTAATTTTGTTGAGCCAATGTCGCAGAATACGATACATACACGTTGAAATTCGTGACGTCACGCGGGAAGATTTCGCGCGAAATTTAAAAATGAAACTTCGAACTTTATTTTCTCCTGTATTAATAAGCCTATGACGGCGAAATTGACGACATTAGAGTTCTCAGAGCACAATTTATCGATCTCAACCGATTCATTGTTTCTCTTTAGTGTCCCTTTAAGAAGCGAATGCGCGATTTCAATAACTATTCACGAATTTAATTCGCGAGTGCGTCTCCACTGGTATAGCAAGATTACATTGTAATTGTACCAGTCCATCAACAATTACACGAAATGTAAACCCTACTAATAGCGGAGCTGTTTAGGTTGAGAGAAGCCCAGTTAGTCGCGAACGGAAATTATTATCATCATCATCACGAACTGCCACGCGCTCTTTTCGTCCTCTTCATCTTCTGCTTCGCTCCTAGAACAAGTGTACGGCCGATTTGTACGCGTGGAATGCAATAACTCCAATGGGCGAGAGAACGAGTAGAGAGAGAGATATATAAAGATAAATTCTTGGCAAGGCGTGATTCGAATCCGCGTACCCACGATTCGAAGGCGAGCGTCCTAACCACTCGGCTCTCCAGGCACGCTCATAGCATAGTCTTGTATAGTATAGAGAAAGAAAGAAAGAGTACACAGGGAGAGAGAGAGAGAGAGAGAGAAAAGGATAGAAAGAGAGAGAAAGAAAGGGAAGAAAGGCAGAAAAATATACAAAAACAGAGAAAGAAATAGACTTAAAGAAGAGCCGGGGAAACTCTGCCAGAGAAAGGACGATTGTTAGCGAAGAAAACGAAGGGCGACCATTTCAGTTTCTAGCTTTTACATCAATCTGTCTATCTGGGTGCTCTCGTGTAGACCAAAAATTCGCACAAGAGGGTAAGAGAGTTTGACGTATACGACTCCCTGGTCATGACATGAGTAACGTGAAAATCCCCGGTCGTGTACGTCGTCAAACCCTTTCCTCCAGACACGTGTGGCGCGTACCCGTATACTACGGGCCGCGGTATGCGGGTATGCGCGCAGGTGATTTGCAATTTAGATCTGCCCAGGAAAGGCGAGAACAGACATTGGTAATTTAAATGCGAGAGCGTTAAGAAAACCGAGTTCGGCAGCGTCAGCCCGAGGAATGTAAAGAATAAATATCAGGATCCGAGCAGGATTCGAACCCAAGCATTTCGCGTGGCAGTCAGGTATTCTACCACAGAGCCACGCGAGGTCTTGAAGTTGTTTTGGAAAAAAGAACCCGTCCAGGCGTAATGTCAGGGCAACGTCAGTTGTGGTTGTAGTGCTGGCTATGTAATTTTATAACAAAGCGATAAACATTACATATTTACTTCTATCGTATAGGCGTAATGCAGGTTTAACGTCTATTGTAGTTCCACTGTCGAGTCTGCTTTTATAGCAGTCTAATAAACATTACTTTTGTGTTCCTATGATTTAGCAAGCTATATTGAAGCATTGCTCGGCCCCGGAAGAATACATTAACGAATTTTACGCATGATATGCACATGATTGCACCATAAAGTGCACTTAGTTTCGATAATATTGGCGTCTGTCCTCTAACGCGAGTTCTGACGTTACGTCAGACCATAAGTTACCCTTCAAACGCTAGTGTAGTCGACGTTCCTGGTCAGCCCACGATCGGAATACACAACTACTACACTTACAAAAACACGTCGATTCACCTCCTAACGCTTGGCTCAAAGCAAAAAAATGCAGCCTACAGGGTGTCGGAACGAAATGTTTTTCGTTTCGGTTTTAGTTTCGTTCCACCGCAAGAAGTTCCGTTCCGTTTCTGTTCCGAAACGAAAAAAAAAAAAAAAAGTTCCGTAACGGTTCGTTACGTTTTTTTTTTTTGTGTGTATGCAAAAATTTGAAGTTAAGGTAATCACAAAAAACATTTCATTTGTGCTGTAGTTACTAGCCCTCCTCTTACGGAAGTGGGACAGTGGTAAAACACGTTCTTCCCACGTTCTTCAGAGCGGAAGTAACTGGAACACGGATTGCTACCAAATAGCACAAACAGTATACCCTTCAAATTCATGGTATTTATTTTCTCAAGTCAATTACGATTTTTTGTAGTGGGCTGATTGCTTTGCGTCAAGGAAGTGAGCACGATCTGCAGAAGCAGCAGGTCATTGAGCGTAGCCTCTGATGTTATGATAAAAAAAAATCCGCTGTTATGATAAAAAAAAAATCGCTAGGCCTGCGCGGAACACGCGGCACAGTCACAGCGAAAGCTGGAAGAGCGGCCTTTTTAGAGCCCGTTGTAGACTCTCTTCGGACAACTAATACAAGTACATATGCGAGGTACCCACTACGCCATAAATTACCGTAATTTTTCTGAAGTAGCGGAGGAGACACTGTGGCATTTTTCGTCATTTTTCGGAGAATCGTGGTACCCGATACACATCTGTATGGCATTATGAGCACTTTGTGCTGTGGCTGATGACGATGAAGAATTATCGCTGAACCCTTCGTAACGGGTTGGAAGGAGTCAACGTGCGACTCGTTGCGCAATTCGCATTGTGTGATGCCAGGTTGTTATTTTACTCTTCTGCCACGCTATATTACATATGTTAACATGACTCCTTGCCCGACATGACACCTGTATAGAGTATTTTTGGGAAGGAAGTTACAAGCACCAGCATGCCACTCTGGTGGAATACTCGACTGCCACGCAGAGGGCGTAAGTTAAAATCCCATCCGATCATAGAAAATTGTTTCTCATTTAATTTTAAATGCGGAGCATTTCTTAGTGAACCCAAGGCAGTTTGAGCGTTTGTATCTATCTATCTATCTATCTATCTATCTATCTATCTATCTATCTATCTATCTATCTATCTATCTATCTATCTATCTATCTATCTATCTATCTATCTATCTATCTATCTATCTATCTATCTATCTATCTATCTATCTATCTATCTATCTATCTATCTATCTATCTATCTATCTATCTATCTATCTATCTATCTATCTATCTATCTATCTATCTATCTATCTATCTATCTATCTATCTATCTATCTATCTATCTATCTATCTATCTATCTATATAGCCGCCTCCGTCTGGCTGCTCTCGATCGTGATCGCCTCCTGAGCTTGGTGTTGACCAAAATTGGCATGGGAGGTTAAGAGGGTTTGTCTAATATGACTGGTCATGACATGAATAACGTGAAAATCCTGTCGCGTACGCAGTCAAACCCTTTCTTCCAGACACCTGGGGCACATGCCCGTTTACCACGGGCCGCGGTGTACGGTTATGCGCTACAGGTGATCGACAGTTTATATCTACCCAGGAACGGCGAGAACAGACACCTATAATTTAAATGCGAGAGCGTTAAGAAAAACCAACACCGGCAGCATTGACCCGACAAATGCAAATAATAAAAATTAGGATCCCAGCGGGAATCGAACCCAAGCATTCTGCATGGCAGTCGGGTGTTCTACCGCAGATCCACGCCTGGTCTAGAAACTGCTCTGGAAAAAGACCCTGTGTAGGTGTAATGTCGGACCTTGTCGGTGCAATGTCAGTTGTGGTTCCAGTGTTCAAGTGTGGTTCCAGAGGCTCACTCAGACTCAGATCGAGCCGTGAGTCTGATTCTAAGTGAGTCCGGGTGAGTAATATTTTGGTGAGCTTGAGTCTGAGTGAGTCCGGTTGTGAAAAATTTCAGTAAGCCGGAGTCCGAGTGAGTCCGGTTGAGGAAAATTTCGGTGAGTCTGAGTCCGAGTGAGCCCTAAGCACAAAACATATTTCTTGAGTGAGTATGAGTGAGCTCCCCACTTTTCTGCCGACCTATGGTTTTATCTGAACAACTACAACATTAATATCAGCCTTATGTTGGCTCATCTTTATACTCCCGTCGACTCACAGATACTTGAAAGCACTAGTGTTCATACGCCAGCTTAATATTTATTGATAAGATGCGTGAGTTACGGAGGTGGGGCAAGGGGCAGATGAAAACCCCCCGCCTCCCCACGCAAGCTCTTTCACGGGTAGTTCTTGATAAAAATGTCTGCTGTGAGTCATCTCTTTCAATAAAAATGTCCCTACTGGATTGCGAGCATTGATAACTCATATTTGAAAGTATGAGATCATAAGGCGCCAACTAGAGCACCATTTATGCGAAATATTGACGTTCACACCATGGTTGAGAAACCTGATTATGCGCTAACGAACTCATGATTCGACTCACTCAGACTATCGCAGATGGAGATGTGAGTGAGTTTGATTGAGTCCGAGTGAGTAATATTTTGGTGAGTTTGAGACCGAGTGAGTCCGGCTGAGAAATTTTAGCGAGTGAGTCCGGTTGAGGAAACTTTTGCTGAGTCTGAGTCCGAGCGAGCTCTAAGGGCAAAATATCATTCATGAGTGAGTCTGAGTGAGCTCCCCATTTCTTGCCGATCTGTGCTTACAGCAGACCTGTAATGCACAACTAAAGGAATTAGAATTGAGTGATAAACTAAATAGGCCAAGGTGAATCATTACCGATTCACGAGCAGGTAGCTTCACGCCCAGGTGCCTCGTGAAACAGTGTGCCGTGCCAAGAAGCTTTGTCGAACAGGGTGGTGACTCGTGGTTTCTGGGGGCGTTGCCCGTGGTGTTCAGTATCTCGGTAAACTGCATTCAGCAGTACAACGAAACCTGTTTTATTCTGTTTTGCTGGCGCCCATCAAGCAAATAATCGCGATTAAATCATTATTCGGAAAATTGCAGAGTATAATTTCCCCACACAAAGCACTACTGCCAGAAAAATCAACTCCGGCACTTGTCAAACGGGTGCCACAGTGCCACGGTTGGACAGCCGAGGGGGGGGGGGGGGGGGGGGGCGAGCCCCTCCTTTAAAACTGGAGGGGTGGCCAGGCTACCCCCCCCCCTGACTTTAAGCCCTGGTCATTGGAGTTCATCGGTGCGCACCCGACCGAGCATGCAGCGGCAGTCACCCGGAGAGGGTGCATACACAACAGCCGCTCACCTCTCGCACTTGTACCTCACTTCCGTCGTCACGCGCAGTGCAAGCTGACTAGACGTCGCATTGCAACAGCTGCCGCATCCTGCCTTTCGCCTTCCTTTCCTTTGTACACACAGACGGGGTCGACGAGCGTCAACAACGCTATAGAGGCCACGCGCGCGGTTATCACGCAAAGGACGACTTCCCGTGACACTGCGCTAACACACACGGTGGCGTGGCGCGGCCAATGCGGTCGTTGTCGTCTAGCTCTTCCGTAGCGGCCTTTCTCTTTTGTGGGAATCGAGCGCGCCCTCCCCTTTGGCGCATCGTTCCCCAGCTAGCGCGTGTGTGGGCCCCGCGTGGCTCGAGCGCCGCAGACCGCCGTTAATCGGCAGCGCCAGGCCTCTTTGTCTGGTGCGAGCCATGCGTCGGCTTCCCGGCGCGCGGGCGCGCGTCCGGGCATGCCTTGACATGCTCACATGCTCACGCCACCGAGCTAGCTTACGTCACTGCGCAACGCCTGTCCTCATTGGCCGCCAGTGACAACCCCTTCCCCCTTGAGCTCGCTTCTGTCGGGCGCGGGCTTGCCCGCAGGAGATGCTCTCAGGCTAGCACGAGAGATTGACGCGCTGCTCTAGCAGGCGGCTTCTCGTTCGTGTGCTCGACTGCTGCCCTTTTGTGTGATAGTCGTAGCGCCGCTGGCAAGCGTACTCGATCGGTCTTGCGGAGTTCCCTTTACGGCCTGCAAGCCCGTGACTGACGTACTGTGCTGCATCTTGGGTTAATAAACCCGTGTTGTTTGTTGACATCCTGCCTCGAGTGCCTTTTCTGCGCCGTGCCGGAGTCGACGAACCCGGCCGTAGCGTCTTTGTTCGCTGCGGCAGTGGAGAACGTCGCGTCCCTTCACGGTCGCCTCGTAGGGTAAGCTTTGCGCTAAACCTATCTCCACATAACTGGCGCCCAACGTGGGGCCCGAACCCACGACCCTGAGATTAAGAGTCTCATGCTCTACCGACTGAGCTAGCCGGGAATGTGGGAATCGAGCGCGCCCTCCCCTTTGGCGCCTCGTTCCCCAGCTAGCGCGTGTGTGGGCCCCGCGTGGCTCGAGCGCCGCAGACCGCCGTTAATCGGCAGCGCCAGGCCTCTTTGTCTGGTGCGAGCCATGCGTCGGCTTCCCGGCGCACGGGCGCGCGTCCGGGCATGCCTTGACATGCTCACATGCTCACGCCACCGAGCTAGCTTACGTCACTGCGCAACGCCTGTCCTCATTGGCCGCCAGTGACAACCCCCTTCCCCCTTGAGCTCGCTTCTGTCGGGCGCGGGCTTGCCCGCGGGAGATGCTTTCAGGCTAGCATGAGAGGTTGACGCGCTGCTCTAGCAGGCGGCTTCTCGTTGTGTGCTCGACTGCTGCCCGTTTGTGTGATAGTCGTAGCGCCGCTGGCAAGCGTACTCGATCGGTCTTGCGGAGTTCCCTTTACGGCCTGCAAGCCCGTGACTGTCGTACTGTGCTGCATCTTGGGTTAATAAACCCGTGTTGTTTGTTGACATCCTGCCTCGAGTGTCTTTTCTGCGCCGTGCCGGAGTCGACGAACCCGGCCGTACCGTCTTTGTTCGCTGCGGCAGTGGAGAATGTCGCGTCTCTTCACGGTCGCCTCGTAGGGTAAGCTTTGCGCTAAACCTATCTCCACACTTTCTAGCGCCGCCGATGCGCCGTCGTGACGGCAAGTATACAAGTTGTCGTCGAGCCTTTTCTTCACTTTTAAGCGAATCTTTAGTAACTAAGATTCTGTTAGTGGCGTCATAGGCGAGAAACCTGGCATGGAGGATGGAAAAAGTTAGGAGAAAGCATTGCGCAATGCGATAGGAAGAAAGTATAGTAGACCAGACATGCACACGCTTGCCCCCATTATCCCGGTAGGCGAAGGGCTCCTGTTCTTTCTTTTTTTTTAGATAAGCGCGCAATTAGCAGATAGGGTGACAGCAAGAGAATATGTGTCGGACGCGCGTTATATACACGTGTACTCGTATCGAAATGAGCGCGTCTTGCAGTGGATTGTACACGGATACTTTCTCTTTCGTTCGTGCTTTATTTCATTCGTTTGCGAACACGGAGCTCGACTAACTTCTAAACAACATAATATATGCCAGAAGTGTTATTATTCCTAGACATAGGTCGGCAAACGCACTCATCAGTCGACTCACTCAGATAGGGCCATGAGTCTGAGTGAGTAATATTTTGATGAGTTTGAGTCCGAGTGCGTCCGGCTGAGGAAAATTTTAGCGAGTCTGAGTCCGAGGGAGTCCGGTTGAGGAAAATATTGGTGAGCCTGAGTCCGAGTGAGCCCTAAGCACAAAATATGTTTCTTGAGTGAGTTCCACCTTCTATTGACGACCTATGGTCCTGTGTACTCATCTTAAGCATTACTATCAGTCTTATATCGGCCTACGTTTATATTCAAGTCTACTCACACATATCTCAACGCATGAGCGTTCATGCGCCACTTCAATATTTATTGATCAGATGCGTGAGTTAGGGGGCAGGGGGTGCTATGCATCCCCCCGCGAACTCTGTCACGACAAGTTCTTGATAAAAATACCTCGTGTGAGTCGCGTATTACATAAAAATGTCCTTACTGGATTAAAACCGCTGATAACAAGTATTGGAAGGTACAAGATCAAAAGGCGTATCGTAGAGCACTGGTGATGTGAGGCATTGGCGTTAAATAGCATTGACACCACGATAAAAAAAAATCCCCACCATATCCACGTAGTGAATGATGTTAGAGGAGCTGGCTCGGAGATGAGATAATCGGGTAAACCGTGAATGCTCCGTACAACTCCTCTACTGTCAGATAAAGACGTGACACGTTGTTACAGTAGCGATTGTGGTCAGGTTGTTGTCGAACCACGAGCGGTCGCAGACCTTGCAGCTGTGGCCGAACGTGTGGTCTTGAAGCGTGCGTCGGCGCCACCAACTTCAGGTAGCGACCGCTTTCGGCGTTTGGCCGCTGCATCCCGCGCCCGTATCTCTTCGAAGTTCTCTTGCCGCCGCTTCCGTGCTGCTTCGGGTTCGCGGGCTTGTATCTCGGGGTCCGCACGACGCTGACGTCTTTCTTCGGCCTCGCGAGCTCTCACCGCAGGGTCTTGGCGCGAGCCCGCGTTGCTGCTACCTTGCGAGTCCTCCGCTCCGCCGCCTTGTCTTCTTCGTTCATGTTATTAGTATCGAAGCGCACTGACTGATGACCGTCGAAAGAGAGAGGAAGCGCGCAGTTGTGGCCCTCCGGCGGTCTCCTATCAAACTAGAGCACGCGCCGGAGTAGAGCGAGCGCCGCATGCTTCAGTTAGCTATGCTATATGTGGCTTTGCCTGCGTTGATATCATCAAGGCGCTCGAAGGACGAAGAAGACGACTTCTCTTACGCGCGAGCGTGCGCTGAGATGGTTATACTTTCCCCGTGTCCTGTGTTACGCCAAGCTAGCGGGAACAATGAGAACTAGCGGTTACTACGGTGATGGACAAACCCGGCTACGGCGATGGACAAGCCCCGAGCGCATAAGGAGCAAGCCCCTAAAAAGCTCATTTTACGCTAACGGACTCATGAGTCGACTTACTCAGGCTCAGGTCACGCCACGAATCTGAGCCTGAGTGAGTCCGGCTATAAGTAATATGTTGGTGAGTTTGACTCCGAGTGAGTTCGCTCACGAAAAAGTTTAGTGAATGTCGGTGAGTGTTGGTGAGTTTAAGTCCGAGTGAGCCAGGTTGAGGAAAATTTTGGCGAGTCTGAGTCTGAGCGAGTCCTCAGAGCAAGATATGTTTCTTGAGTGAGTCTGAGTGAGCTCCACATTATTTGCCTACCTATGGTCCTAGACATACGTACAGGGGTGGTCAAAAGTTCCCAGGCCGCTATACCATTTAAACGAATGGATGCGCGGCCTGGGAACTTTGTACCACCCTTTACATCGCACACATTTACCGGAGGTCGCTGCTGCGATAAAGTATAGCGTTTTGTGGGGCGCGTGGTTCCAAACCTTCGTGTTCAATGACTCTGGTTCGGTCTATATTGGTGCCACTCATACCAATACATTTCATTCTATGGTGTTAAAGTAGCTAATATTTCACTGAAATGTTGCGTGTGTTCTTTATATGGCGACCGCTTCTTTTAGGCCCCTGTATCTTGCGGCGAGAATCCCCCCCCCCCCCTCCCACTCACACACACAATGAAGAACCCCGCGGACGCCTATCGTTTTTCGCACCCGCATAGATGGTTGCAGCACCCGTACTTTGTAGCACTGTTTTCTTATCACATGTCTCAACGAGCTGCTTATTGTATTGATAGCGGAAGCACACAGTCGTACTCAGGCCACTGAAGAAGAGCATAAAAATGAAAAACACGGAATGTATTGCCGGTAAAATAAAGCCCTTCACATATATTACCATACAAATGTTTTTGCGGCGAAAGCGGTCCAGCGATCGAAACTGGATTTGTTTTTGTTCGACCACGTGCATTTTGTTAGGCCCTCGGTTTGGTAACTTAAGAGAACGGTAGCTTAGGCTAGTTGATGATTCAATATGGACATGTTTGCACAGCGCCTGTGTTGTGTCCTCTCCTCTGTCCTCGTTCCATTTGCGCTGTGCAAACATGTCGGTACGGTAATGTCGGTTTGATGATAAGCACCATAGAGCGAGGAAAAACACAGCCGCTCACTAGTCCACTGAGATGAGAAACTTTTCATTAGTTACCCTGGGCTAATGCGAAGCTGGGAGATGGAAGCCCTTACAAGTGCCCTATCTGGCAGCTTTGATGCTTGTAAATGTTATGCCTGGTTTCACGTCGCATATGTATTCCAAGAGCGGTGGCGCTTGTGCACGTGTTTCGGAGGCCACCGCACCTCGAAATACATACACAAGCGATCAAAGTTCAATGGCGAACGACAACGACGTTGCATGTATATCTATGTATAGTCGTCCTTGAGTAGTATGCGACGTTTACCTTGATCTCTGTATACAGCGATGCACCCGCTGCAGTGCACGCGTTCATAGATCGATGGGTCGTTTAAATCCTACTGAGTTTCTTTTCCCACTTTTATCTTTCCACGTTATATAGCTTCATGATTCCGAGCCATACTGAGGGCCTTGTCGCGTTACAAGAGAACCTTCGTCTATATATCTAAGTGCTTTTGTAGTTGCTGTAGCTTCTCATTTAGCTGCCCATTGTAGATCGTATGGACGTGCGCCCGATATCAAAAAAGCGTAAAATGCATTCATCTGTGTTTTTAAGTACTAAGTTGTTGCTAAAGGTATTGAGCGTTCATTTGAGTCATTAAGTTATATATATATATATATATATATATATATATATATATATATATATATATATATATATATATATATATATATATATATATATATATATATGTGTGTGTGTGTGTGTGGACCACGACCGGCCGCCATTTGCTGCGTTCCTGGACAAGATAAACAGGAAATATAAATTGGTTCGATCCATTCGTTAGACGTAATTTCTTCGTGACGTTTTGACTCTGCACAGACATTTAACTCAATCGTCTTCATGCGCGAACCTGTCAGCGTGACGTGCAACAGCGCTCATTGAACGGCGAGGCGAACTATAGAGAGAGGGAGCGAGAACACACTGTGCAGAATCATCTGGGCGTTACGAGCGGTCGGTGGCGTGATCTTGCCTGCCACTCGCGTGGTCACGTCATCCACCCATGGAGAAGCGGCGACCCTGCTGCGGGACAGAGGGCGCGCGACGAGCCGCCTGGTGCATGGAACGCCCTAATCACGGCGCGCCATTCCAAGGGCGGCGACGGTAAACACGCTAGCCGAAAGCAAGCCTTCTTTATTCCTTCCCTCATCCTTCCCGCTCTTCTACTGTCCGTGCTTTCGGATGCGCTCTTCAAACTGAGACTGAGAGTGTGCCATATGGTGCGCCTGCATGCAGCTCTCTTCTCTCTCTTATCTTTCATCTTTCTCGTGCAAGGACAAACGAGATTTTTTTTTTTTTTTTCGTGGGTCAAAAGTGGGCGAGAACGCGACAACACAGTGGACCTGGCGATAAGCCGACATGCACGCTTATTTCTCACGGTGGTGCGCGCTTCGCACTGGAGGACCCCCGTGAGGAAAAAAAAAAAAGCACCAAGAAGGCTTCTTAGAGAACGATCAGATGAACGCGATGGTTTATGCAAGCGTTGAGTTCGCGAGAAAGTGCCAATTTATTTTTTGCTGGAGATGAACGCTGTGCCGCGAGTGAAAGCTTAGAAACTTCGCCGTGATGTGTACTACACAATGTTTGCTGTAAAATAAGATTTAATACACGCTCATGCAGTCACGCTCGAGGAAGCCCAATAGCGATAACTTTAGAGTAAACACAGAAGATCGAGAAAAAACACTGATGAGTTGACTATTTGGCCGTTGAGAGGGAGTGAGAGACCGTGCAGAAAGTGCCGTGTTTCAAGACACCAAGCCTTTGAACAGCACTCAGAGACGGCTGTGCACGGAATGCGTTGCGACTTACATATCGGCTCGTTGTGAGTTCATTAGGAGCGTGAAAAGCGTACTTGAAGGTACGCTTCCACATCGTCGGCTTCCACATCATCGGCTTGTTCGACAAACACAACCCTGTTCGTTTCATCAGCCATCGCTTCCATTACTGGGGGAAAAAAAATGGCAGTGTGTACTTCGAGTGATCAACAGCAGTGCAGGTATGGTGGCTATAGCCTATATACGGTGCAGGATTCCATCGCGTTTTTTTTTCCTTTTTTCTGGACCTTTTATATCGTTAGCATGACATCGTAAAACTTGTTTGGTCACACTGTACAAAGTGGTGGTATAATAGGGGTGCAGACTAAAAATGTATTTTTTCGTAACCTTCTTGTAGATTCACTTTGTCTTGAATGTATCCGATGCGATATATGTAGTCATTGACAATTGAAATTCGAACAACTTGGTGTTAACTAAACCGCGTTTTTTTCTTTTTTTTTTCTTCCCCTCCGGTACGCATAAGGTATGCGTGATTTCTGATTGCCCGCCATTTTTTAGGCCTAAACCATCTTTCGCAACCATATAGTCCCAGAAAGTCCTATCGAGTTCACTCGCAAAACTCATCCTCCTTCGTAATTTCTTTGCGTTTCATTTGTGAGTGACTATATGCGTGGTATCACTTGATCATCGTGTCGCGATATAAAAACGCTTACCAATTTCTAGGAAATTAGGATGTTTTATGTTTAGAAAATGAGGATAGATGGGTAGGAAGTGGCATTTCTTGTGTCCTCGTAAACTCTAGTTTAAACAACGCATGCGGGCGTTTGCAATGGGATAACCCGTATTCCTAGAATGACGCAAATGAAGGTTTTTCCCCCCCCCACAAATGCGTCATAACAGCGCGACTTCGCTTGTATTGATTTCCGCATTGCCTGAGAATAAACATCTACGCACTTGGTGCGACTGTTTCAGCCACCTTAATTGCTGAGGTGCCAACTTCCTGTGTATAGTCGCACTTTCTCTCTTTATTTCTTCATCAACCTTGAATGAACTTCTGTCACATTTCGGTGCTTGAAGAGAGCATATGGGCCTGCAGAGCGGCGTCGGTGACCTTTTAATTCGAATGTGACATGCCACATCCGTCCGCTGCAGCGTCGGCTATTGTCGTCAATGCGAAACGGGGGCGCTATAAAATATGGGAGGATTCCGAGCAGTGCTCGCATAGGTTCGCTGGTGTTCTCTGAGCTGTAAGGTTTAGCCTGCAATTATACACAACGAAGTAAATTCTTTCTAATCACGTTTCTTAAATCTCGAACGGTGCAGCCAATTGTACCGGTATATATATAGAAAGCAGCCCGTCGGCATATATAGCGTCGTTTTTATTGCTGCATACTTGCGCAATACGCTTTCAGGATCATGAGAAACCATGTGGAGTGTCCATGAACGAGATCGTGGTAAGTGCAGCACTATAGATGTGTGTGTAACATTATAGTGTTCGAAAAGGGCAAATTTCCGCTCGAATCTTCGTTCTATCGTTATGTCTCACTTCAGCGTCGGCAATCTCCTGTATGCAGCAATTGCCCTTTCCTAGTATGGAGATAGGAAAACTAGGTCGTTTGTTGGTTACTGTTAGATAGCATACGTGGAGTGCATATTGGTTCAAGTAGACAAGCATAAAATGAGGACGTGTACAGGGATTACAATGCGCCAGCTATAGCAGTTTATCCTGTATATGGAAGTTCATGCGCGTATGCGATGTATTCGCCACGGTTTGTGCTATATACGAATGTGAGACTATCTCTTGTATTATGGTTAAAGCAGCGCAAACAACACGGACGAAGAAGGAGACGCAACGAGTGCTTGTCTCCTCCTCCTTCGCCCGTGTTGTTTGCGCTGCTTTAACCATAATGGAAACTTACCAAGTAGCCCAGTTGTCGACCTTGCTATAGTATATCTCTCGTAGACCTGCGAAGATTTTCATCACTGGTCCATAGTAACTTTTGCTTCTCTTGTTTCCCTAATAACCATCTCCGTGTCTCTCGAGAACAGCAGCGCGTAAAACATTGGGCACGACGAAAAGGGAGTGTGGTTGAAAGTACCACGGTTACGCCTACGTCATTTCTCTGCTCGTACTTTAAGGCTAAAGCAAAGTAGTGCAATTAACATACACAACACCTCGTAACTTTTGTAGTTCATGTATTCGCACTCAATGCGCAGAGAAATGCGACGCTGTATATTTTAGTTGCACTCATGTACGGTCCACCAATTCAACACTTCTGACTTTACACGACGAGTTTAATGCTTGACCCGCAATGGTGGTCTAGTGGTTATATAGTGTCTGACTGCTGACCAGAAGGTCGCGGTATCGAATCCCGACTGCGGCGACCGCTTTTCGATGGGGGCGAAATGCTAGAGGCCCGTGTGCTTATATTTAAATGCACGTTAGAGAACCCCAGGTGGTCGACATTTCCAAAGTGTACGGCGTCTCTCATAATCATATCGGGGTTTTGGGACTTAATAACTTGGATCACAATAAATAATGTCAGGTGTTGCGTAGGGTCTGCCATGGTCTACTGCAATTTTTCTTTTTATTGAACACCTCGTATATATCCACGCTGTGCACTGCATACGTCCTGCATGCCTGACAAACGATATCAATCTCTGTTCTTCACGTACAGGCCTGACGTGGTCGTCATCATGGCTTCTACCTCGGGCAGCGCCAGGCGCGTGCTGAGGCTGGCCAGCCAGGTGGCCCGGCCTATGTTCGCCGGTGGTAACGTCAAGCCGGCGGCTGTGGTATCGGCGCACTGCTGCTGGCCAGTATCGGCGCCCGGAGCCATTGCCCTGCGAGGTTTCAGCAGCGGGCCGCTGTGTTGCCAGATGCAGACCACTGAGCTGTACCGCGAGGAGGCCATTCCGCTGCAGAAGGCCGAACAGAAGAAAACCGCCGTCATCCACGAAGGGCCCTACAAAGAACGACACGTTACGGTGGGTTGTGGTTCTCGTATTCAGCGCTGCAGGCTATCCCCGACGTCTGGAAGAGTTTACCCCCCTTACCCCTCTCGCCAGCACAGGGTAGCCAGCCGGACTGTCCTCCCTGTCCTTCCGTCTATTTCTCTTTAGAAGAGCGGCGAATTGGCAAGTTGGTTAAGGTTCATGATTGGTAGTAGCGAATATTTGAAAGCAGTGATTTAATACAGTTAACGGAACCTCGTTAAATTGAGAAATGGTGGAGGCCCGCGTACTGTGCGATGTCAGCGCACGTTAAAGAACACCAGATGGTCAAAATTTCCGGAGCCCTACACTACGGCGTCTCTCATAACCATATCGTGGTTTTGGGACGTAGAACTCCAGATATTATTAAACTGCGCAGAGAGTCAATTACTCTTTATCTAGGGGTTGCCAACTCGGACACTCGAGTGGCCGCATATAGCGTCACCATGATTTGTGAGTAATTTTAGAATTGTTAGTGCATCCAAACAACTAATAACTTTCCAGAAAACTGACAATGGTGTACCAAAGAAAACATTGGGGAAACTACATCGGCTTCTAATGGAAATTTAACAACACAAGGAAAACGGAAACGAAAGTAGAGAAAATGTCAAATTTGTCGCCAGGTTATTAACCTCCTTGCCTTTCCTGCATTACACCTCTCTCTGTGTCTCGCATTTCTTCCACAATACACGCACAGCACTTTACTAAGCACTATTAACCGACAGCGAAGACCGACGGGACGTTTCTACAGCATCGAGAGTGTGACAGCAGCGCGAGCGAGCGGAAGGAGTGAAATTGGGCCATAATTAGCCGTGACATTCAACTTCTCATCACGAGGCAAGAGTATCTCTAATCTAAATATGTCTAATGCTGCGTGCGATGAACGATGAACCTGGATACGCGCTTTCGTGTCTTGTTGGCCCCCCTATCGGTCGATGTCGACAAAAGTGGGCTTATAAACAGGAGCTTGGTAGTGCCCTATGGCCAGCACACGGAAACAGAAGGATTGGCTTTGAAAGAGGCACAACATCAATATTGTAATGCGATTGTCTTCTTGTTCATTTTTATTTTCAACGAAAGAAAATGCCATATACCTGCAACACCGTGCTATGCCGAGTTATCGGCGTTTCCGCACATGTGGTCGCCGAACGCGCGAGGAGTGACCTCGATCCACTTTTTCAAGCATGTTTTCAGGCCACCACGGCCACGCGTGCTGGTGGAAGCTCGCGACGCATGGAAAAAAAAAAAAAAGGCGTCGCTAATGGTTGGTGCGTGCGTTGCTACCCTTTGTGCAACACGTCGTCTTTCTTACCCATTGCAAGGGAACCGTCTCATTTCGTTCACCATTAGTCGTGCTATGATGATGACGCTGAATCTTTTGTTTTAAATAACAATTACACAAAGGAGACCACCTTGCAATAATAGTGCTTGCTAAAGGCACGCGTGCGTGCGTGCGTGCGTGCGTGCGTGTGTGTGTGTGTGTGTGTGTGTGTGTGTGTGTGTGTGTGTGTGTGTGTGTGTGTGTGTGTGTGTGTGTGTGTGTGCGCGCGCGCGCGCGCGCGCTCTGTTTGTCCCCCAGAGAGAAAAGAAAATTGCGTGGGGTAGCCCGTACCACCCTTAAACCAGTAGAAATATCTCGAAGCACGTTTTAGAAAAGGCAGACTTTAAAAAAATGTTTAGAGGCTAAACCAGTAGAGCGCGGTCGTTGAGGTAAATGCTAAAAGTTAGGCTGATTAAATGTAAGGAAGTAAGTTGTAAGGAAGGAAGAGGAGAGAGAGAGAGGAAACGTAGGGATGTTAAGGAGGTTAGAATGACTGGTATGGTATACCCTACACTGGAGAAGCAACTTCTAAGCAACAATTCTTATCGACGTGCCACAAATTGTTAACCTACTGTGTCAGCGTTAAGCGTAATGACAGCGGGCACTGAGAGAGGGTACCTGCTGAACCAATAGACCTTTTTCAAGCGATCCCAGAACCCCCCGCGGGCGCGCGATGCACTATGGGAAAAGTGTGTACGGCGAGCCCGCCGGCTGTTCCGTCGCTCGCTGCTCGTTGGCGCCGTGGGAGCACCAAACGAAAAAAACGCGTCACCGCTGGTTGACTATTAAATCCTAAATACTACACATGTCTGAACGCGCCTGCTTGTATCTCTACACATGAAATGCGAAAGGAATGATGCAGTCAGTGTAAGTATTACCGAGCGGATGTATACCGGATGTAGCAGTTAAGCGGCATGCGGGTAATCACGTGCTGATACATGCAGTCAAAACGTGCCATCGTGAGCAATGTGAGCTAGAACACCGAATTCGTATTTATTCAATGATTACTTGTTCACAAGCCGCTATGGCATTTAATGCCATAGCGGCTCGTGATCGGGTTTTACCAAACTGTAGAGAGGTGTTACAGTGTTCAGGTATACGGGTGATTATTTGATTTTAATTGACAAGTCACGCGCTGTACAAAAAAGTGAGCACATTCTAAACGTGCTTAAAGAAAAAAAGATATGGGACTAGAATTCATTTGCGAGATGCCTTGCTCTGATAACTTGCAGTTTCTTATTGATACATGTTTTTAAGTTTCACTGCGGAGCATGTTTGCGGGCAGTATAGTCCGCGTTCAGCGAAATCGGTGTTTAATTTCGCGTCGGCGCATTCGAATATTGTTAAACGAGGAATTGTGATGTCATGATTACGCACAGCATTGGAAAAAATTTTGTGCACATAAGATGAGCAGTAGATTCCAGCTGCAAAGTGATCAAAGAGGCGGGACATCCTGCGTATCGCGGTATCGGTTTGCGAAAATCTGTTCGCATGGCAAAGAAAGATTAACACGGACGTCCTCCATCCGTAAATATAATGAAGAAACTAGAAATATTGCAGTTATTCTACATATGTTTAAGAAGTCGCATGGCCTGAAGAACGTAGGGAAGCGATGTGGGGTCGGAAGGTTGTGTTTGCCGTCCCAAAGAAGCTAAGTTGCATTAAGGTCGCAGGGGTCTGCGGTGGGCATAGAAAAATGCGATCAGAGGCATGCCATTTCTTTTGTACACTGTGTAGGAGTTAACCGCAAATTTCTCTTTCTTGTGTCCACATGTACACCGGCCAGACTGGTCGATGTATTAATACGCGCCTCAGCGAGCATCGAAGTTCATTGAATGGAGCCGTCTCATCTCGCATCGCTATGTCAGTCATGAAAATGTAATCCCATCTTCGAAAGCACAGTAATTCTGTACCATCAACCTAATCGGACAACGCGAGAGACTTTGGAGGCATATCATGTCACAAATAACGCCACACTTTGTGTCAGTCAACCTGCTCAGTCGTTACAAGACAAAGAATTCAGCTTTATTAATCTACTGTAAGCACGCGCCTTGGTTGTTTGACATTTTGTGCCTCTTTATGACACGCGCGACGCACTCCCGTTTTAGTATATATGCATTTTTTTTTCACGCATGCAATAAACTTTCACTTGTGTGTGAGCGCTGGTTTGTGCATTTCCTTCCTTGTACTGCTCCTTTCTTTTTTCGCTCTAAGTATTATTCTAACCTGTAGTTATAGAACCAACGAAGGTTAGTAGGCACTTATAGTTCGTTACATATATGGTGCGAGCGGCGCAATGAATGTATCTCATTTCCCTAAATGCCGACTACACTTTCTAATGTACTCTTTAAATATCAGAACCTCACACTGTACTCGTCGACAGTGTCGATAGACGCTGATTCCAAGTGCATCCGCGAGTCATAGACCGCTCCTGCACTTCATAGGCAACCGAGTTGTATTTTTTTTCCATTTATGCCGTAAGGCTCACTGGCGCCAAAAAGAAATAATAAATAAAAGGTCACGCTTCTGAGCCGCGCAACTGATCCAACAGCGGGACAGATGGAAATTGTCGAGAGGTCGTCGCAACTAAACACTGAACTTTGTGACTGAATTGCGCAGTAACATGTTGCACCTTGCCAAATTCACTGTGTCTAAGTCCTGGCACGGCGCAAGCGGAAAGTACAATGTACGGAAAGCTACAGCGCGAGGCCCGCGCGTTCGTCGCGGCGGCTGCTGTGGCGTACACACATTTCCCATGAGCACTTGCGCGCCCGTTGGTGGCGCTCGTGTGCTTGAAAAAGGTCTTTTGGGTTTGACTGCGCGCAGGTACACACGTGCGCCGAGCTGTTCCGCGAGTGGAAGCATACTCGGCCGGGCTACAAGCACGTCAACGAGGACGGCGTCAGCGTTCCCCTCACCTACATCCACACGGGTCTGGACCGCCAGGCGGCGGCCGGCGAGCCCGTCGTGTTCGCTCTTCACGGGGCGCCCGGCACGTATCGAGAGTTCGACTCCCTGGTGCCCGTGCTCGACGCACAGGGCGCGTCGGTCATCGTGCCCACCTTGCCAGGTACGACGGCCACGCCCCGACGTGGCTTCACTTTACTAGAGTTGCATGGTCGTTGTAACATCGAGTAAAATCTGTTGCTGGTCGAGTTGACTGACGTCGAAAGGATACATGTTTGCGTAGACAAAGAAAACGAAAACTCAATGAAGAAGTAGGAAGGGGAAAGGTAGGTTGGAAGCAGAAACTTCGTTGTCCCCCCATTGACGACGTACCTTAGTTAACAGAAGCGAACTGCACTTACTGCCAACTGCAACTGACACCACTTGCCTCGACACACATATTTAGGGCCTTTCTACTCAATCCGCTTTCCTATACGGAGTAGCATGTAGGCGTTCATATGACAGAACTATCGGCACTTGACACTTTAATCTCTCTCTCTTTCGACACCCATTCACTAACGAAAGGGGCGGGAGGTTTTCGTTTACAGTAATTTGGCACTGGAGCGGTGATGGTGTTTCCATAGTGCTTCGCCCCATGCTTTTTCCAGACTTGAATTTCACCATGAAAACGCAGAGCTTCTGGCACTCAGTGGAAGAGCGGACGGATCTCCTCAAAAAGTTCCTCAAGGCCATCAACGTACGAGAGTAAGCACGAGCGACTGACGCCTTTGATCAGAATATTTTTTTCGTGGTGTAGAATTTTGTGCCGAACTTCGCTCACCAAAGTGGCTTGAGATGTAACATTTCCGTATCAGAGCAACCTGGAACTAATGTCTATGGAGCCTTAGCAGGCTCCATTCCAAGAATGAATGAATGAAGAGGTACACTTGATGACATTAACATCGCGCGTATAACACTAAATAGCAATATCTATGGAGTAATGTGACATCGCGGGATGCGTTTTCCTTATACAAGCCAAGAGAGAGATAAACATTTTAATGAAAAGCTGTTTGCTGTTGCCTATGGGCGTTCTTGTGCAAGCAACAAATGCACAAATAACAAAACACAGCATGTTAACGTTTGTGTTCTTGCTGCCGGTGCCTTCAGCTACGTAGATTATTATGGGACTGTGTCCTCCGGCTCAGTGGATGAGCTTCACGACTGCTCTTGTCGGCATCTCAGTTAGCCATAGGCAACCCGTAACATGTGAACAGTTCTACTAACAGGCTAATGTATACGCTTTTTTTAATGCTATCCCATCCCGCACATTAAAAGCTGAAGGTGGGCTGTTTTAGAGGCATAAAAATACTTAGCGTACGCATGCACACGCGCATGCGCAGATCGCGACGCTAAGTCATGATGGCCTTTTCGTAAGCAGAATCGATGGCGACCTAAACAATTTGGCTTCCAGAACTTTTCGCAGTCGGTACATTTTTTCGTGTGTACATCGGTGAGTGTCAAAATCTTACAGGCTGGCATCCGTCTCTTTTCTTTCCAGAATCGACATGATGGTCGCACACAGTAGCTCCATGTATCCAATGCTCCATCTGGCGTTACGAGACCCGGAAATCAATATTAAGTCTCTAGTATTCATCGCCCCTTCTGGCTGCCGGAGAATCACGTAAGTGCTGTTTCTTACGAAGTTCTCGCTGTAGCAAGAGCAAAAAGCTTCACTACACGTCGTTCGGCTATGCGGTACGTTTCCCGTGACACGCCTAACATCCTATAAGCACGAGAGTTATTTTCATTTTCCGGCGCGATTGAAATTTTCCCACAACACTATGTAGGGATGGCTTTCAACATGTCAATTTCGCTGTTGCAGGCAACGCAGCCCGCATGCTTTTAACAATGACTGTATGTATTCTGTGTGGCCCGATGTCGTAAAGTATTTGCCAGAAATAAGCTGCGTACACAGATGTCCTTTCGGACCACGTCTTCCGCGTTACAAGCGAAAACAAACTGATAAAGACGATCGGTTGGTCGTGTTTGAACCTGGACGGCACAAACAGAAGATCGATGTACACACGACAGCGTGTGTTCGATGTTTTAAATGCGGAGCTAGGGTAGCCACCCCAGCGGAGCATTTAAATGCGGCGTCGGCGGCGCCGTCCACACCCCCACTGCGCATGCTCGGCTCGTCTCGTGCCGGCAGCAAGCCTCTCCTTTCCCTCCCTCCCTCTTCTCATCCCTCCTCTCCGTCCCTCCCTCCTCTCCCTCGAACGCGGGCGGTGTGTATATAAGCGGCGGAGCGCGCTTTAGGAATTCAGTCAAGGGCGTCTTTACTTGGCTTGCGCTTGACTTGACTCGAGTAGATGCGATTGAAGCAACAGTACCTTCAATCAGCGTCCCACCACTCGTTGAAGGCAACGTTACCTCACCGTCGCCGGCGTCAACAACAGCGTCCAACGCAGAAGACAAGGCTGCGAAGAGACGAGCATACGACGCTGAACGCAAGCGTTTGAAGCGAGCTGCGGACCCGGAAGTTCGTGCACGCTGGAGCCGTTCAAGTCGTACTTGGTGTGCGCATCGTGTAACAATTAAGCATTCCCAAACCATACCCAATTACGCAACATTCACGCGATACCCCCACCACTCTGCGACGCATTTACTCGAGTTCCCCCCGTGGGAGGATGCGGGCGACTTTTCTTTTTGTTTTTTTCAGCATCTGTCTAACGATGAATGTCACACGTCAGATCGTATGCGGCTCCCTTTAGCAAACTTATAATCAGTAGTTGTATGATTCTGCCTTATTAGTACACACGCTGTACCGTCGGTATTGAAGTGGGAGGCTCTGCAGGGTATAACCACTCACTGGTTATCGGACGAGACTATCATCCCTATCATTTGACTGCAGGAAGAATTAAAGCCTCTTCCGATGACCTCCAGTGATAGTTCCCCTTTTAGCCAAAGCCGAACCAATATCTTCGATATACCCGTCTACGGTCCTTAAATGATATTTAACTTATGGGAATTTCCTGTTGTCTCCCCCCCCCCTCACTTTTTTATTTTTTGTAATAATGAAGAGTGGGGCTCATTTGATGACGTCCACCACCGTCTGTACGTTTTTTTTAAGGTTCATCTCTAATTACCTCCGATATATTCGGTGTTATTCGTTCGTAGTGGTAGGCGCACTGCACGCGGCGTCCTCTATAGAAGCTATTTTTGGCGGGCCTCTTCCTATGATTGTGTGGCAGCGCAGCGCTAATAATTCTGGAATTTTGGGCGATCGCATACCTTCATTGTTGGCGTGGTGTCACAACAAGAACTGTTTGCTGATAACGCTTATCGTAGGTCATCCTAAACACGCCTTATCATCGACGCGATCGTTTTGTGTCTCGCACGTCCTTGCTTCGACACAGCCTGAGCAAACAAAGTGGAGTGTTATCAACGCTTAGTGACAGTGATGTGCAGTGCGCAGAATGCCACGCGCTGTCAGATCATATTGCAACAAGCTCAGGCAAACGAACTATATTGTATATATTGAACACAAAAAAACTTAGCAACTGAATAAGATAAATTTCGCAAAATGAACCATAGGATTATGCATTAACCAGCGATTATTGGAGCATGAGAGATCGCTAACCGGAGGCTCACGTTCTAATCTATCTTTACATTGTCGAGATTGTAAGTGCACGCTGAAATTCGATGAATGTGCAGTGTTGTGCCGGCATAGAAATGAAGAAACGCGCCTGATGATTGAAGCATGGCATATCGAGAATAGCGGTAGAGCATGCGTGAGCCAACCGTCGATTAACTTGCATAAAGATGATATCAAATGCCTTAACAGTTATCTTCCACGTAGACCCCCACGCGTGCCGGATTGCATGGGCACGCGCAGATAAGTTTTCGTGCCTTCTTTCTTTTCCGCCGTTGTGCGTCTCTTCAGTTGTTAGTCGGCGTTTGTGGTGCCCTGATTTCTTTCTTGTGTCCGTGTTTGCACGCCCTGTTTTTTAGGATGAATACTTACCAACTAGCTCAGCTCTCTGTTATTCTGAACTATAGGAATTCGATATGTACCAAACTCGCCTATATGTACACCCTACGTCATAAAACAGACAACCGGGGGCGCGGCATAATTTTTCGGCTTATGCGAATTTCCGATTATGTTTTGTTTGCTTTCTTTGTTTTGCGTGCAGCCGCCCCCACAATTTCCTCCTGCACCCCCCCCCCTCTCCCATTAAAGAGATCCTGGTGCCGCCACTGCCTCTCCTTGTATGTCCATTACAATCTCTCTCGTTCTCAAATTACGAAACACGACACGTAGGCAATGGTTATCTCCACGATTGTAACAAATGAATACAGGTTACAACACTATAGATAAATCAATTCATACAGCCATGCTTAAGGTTTCTCATCTACAGCCTTCACGAAAAGAAAACGTGGATTGTTATATTGCCAGGAAACGTTTCGTGCCCGTCTTATGACGCGGATGCCGATATTTACGCTGCGTCAATGGCACGAAGCGACACGTGGAAATAAGCTTCGCGCGCCACAGCGCCAAAGTTAGCGCCAAGTCCTCTGGTGTTTCACACAACGTCGATTAGACTCGCCAGTAGCATGCGCGCGCAGCGGAACAGGTTCATTCGCCTACTTTCCTCGTGCTCAGTCAAAATTTCCCGAACGCGGAAATATATTAGACGCCGCCATGTTGCTCGGTTTCGCTCGACAGCGCCACGAGCCTTGCCTGCGTGCTTCTCGGGAAGGTCGTGAGCGCGCATGGCGGTCGACTTTGTGCATTAGCGTATATATACCCTGCGTTTATCCCGTATGCATGTATGAATGAGGGCCAAGGACACCGCACGTGGTGCGATCGTTTCACGACAGCACTTTGCAAATCCACGGTCTTGTTTCCTCTTCCCGGGTGTGTTATTAATTAGTGTTCAATACGCCCGCGTAAAAGAGGCACGCTTTGTCGTATAGATTGAACGGAAAAGGCCTTCGAAACCGAGAGACAACGCCTCAGCTTGAAGTATTCATGGGCGTGGCAATCGCGCCTTCCACTCGTCCGTTTTCTCCTTGCGTCGCACGCCGCCCTGATGCAACGCTATACTTGATACAAGCTTAGCAAAAGTATCCGCAAAAACACATGGGTCACAGAAAGAGTGTTGTCTCTTTCGAGGAAGTGTCAGCACGTTTTCTGTGTTCCGCGTGTTTTTACGGTCACTTTTCCTAATCCTGAATCGCCAATCGGCCTGCACACGCCCGTAGCCAGGAATTTTTTTCGGAGGGGGTGGGGGGTGGGGTGCACTTCCTGAAAACCTTCACTTTTCGAGAAAAACTCCTATTTTCACTATTTATTTTTGGTAAAAACAACTACTTCATCAAAATTTCGGGAAGGGGGGGTAGCCCCCCCCCCCCTGGCTACGGGCCTGGGCCTGCACCACACTCTTCTAAGTTCGATACAAACGTCTCAAACACCCCACTTAGCAAACGGAAACTAAGCTCACAGAGCGCTTTTAGGAGCAGCCGCGACTACAACAAAAAATAAATTAAAAATTCAAAAGAATAACAAAGATCCTCTTCGATTAGCGTAAGCAACTTGACAAGAGCACATTGTCACCTCAGACTCGTCAATTCTGACCAGCAAATATTTATAGGATTTAGCAAACTAATTTAGGAACTGAGATTGAATGCACACATAAGATTAACGATTGTTCCAGAGCTCCGTCTGTGAGATACACTGGACAAACGGCGTGCGCACATGCGGTACTTACAATAAACTCAAAGGGATACCTTTAAGTTCCATTTACGGGAATCAGTGCATACTCTTCACTCCAAGCAGTTGCTCCAAGAATTGCTTGGAGAGGAGTGAAATGGGGGCGACAAGGAGGGCAACTTCAATGCGGAATAACGAGCTCTTGGACAAAAGATTTTCCATCGCGTCCATTTTCTCGTGTAAATACTGGGTGCTCTTACGAATACCCTAAGCACAATATTTTAATACAGCAAGGGGTCTTCAAATAAAAAGGCGGTGTTTTTGACATGCATGGTTCCATACGACACGTGTATATGAAAGTTGTAAGGTATAAGAATCTGGGTGCAAAACATCGATTATATGTCAAAGTTCATAGCTGCTCACCGGTAAAATGTGTGCTACCACAAACTAGGTGCTGTTTGAGCATACGTTGCGTAGATGCTCTGACGTTATGTGCGAGCATGTATGTGTGTGTTCTCGTTTATATGTAGTTCGTTCATCCATGTATGTCTACATTGTCTGATGATGTCACTGAGGTGAACCACACGAAATAATAAGCGATTAATAATGAGTACCGTGTCCATTACGTCGTCTCTCTTAATCCGAGTCACTTAGGATAAACCAACCGACACTACCGTTTTAATATTTTTTTTTATTCGAGCTTACGTATTTTGTAATAATTTCGACTTGATATGAAAATTCCAACGGCACGCATAAACCATATAGGAGCAAACCTATTGTTGGGTAATTGTAGTTGACTAGCTTTTGTAATCATACTAACAAGGTCGTAACTGCAAGTTTACTAACTTGGCAGTTACTACTTGCAGTTACTTCAGAGTTAGTAAACGCCACTACCCCTTTTTTTTAAAGGTGTCAATATGCCCTTTTGAATTCGCCGTGCTCTAAAACGTGATTACCACATCTCCAGTCGTGAATCTTCGCAGATAATGTGCTTTTTTAACACCGGTATGTCTAATTTGCGAAACAGAGCAAGTGGAATGACATTCCATGGCACGTAATAGGTATCTGTGTGATTGAATTATTGCAGACGACTCTACAGGAGGTGTAACTGAAGCAGAGCGACTCCAAATGAAAAATAAATATGCGACGCCGAGTTTGTGGTCTTTTGTTTAAGCATGGGGCAATTGGCTCATAATGTTTTTGATGCGCCGAAACGGCGGAACGCGTCTTCATGTTGCAGATAGTTCAGCCAGCCCACTAATTATTACTTAACTGTTGACTCACACCTATATCACTTGTTAGAAATGAAATAAAATTTCATGTTTTTTTCACGGATGTACGTATCGTCCGCGGGCGGAAATAAAGCTGAGAAAGTTGCTCTGATTTTGCAACTTCCTTTGGACTGTTTGTGCATTGTACGGCCCGGATTTATTTAACGTTGTCTTCTTTCCACGGAAGTATATTCAAGTGAGTGGCGGTGGCGGTCGCTTTATTGCACCCGAAAGAGGGGACCAGTACACGAAGACATGTTTGTGCGACTCTGCCACCACTTGCTGAGTGTGTCCCAGACCTTTTAATTTTGCCGTCTCTTGTGCTTTCACACCTGTTTGCAGGCAGCTGAGTCCATACTGGATGATGAAGAGCTTCGACCATTGGTTCCGGGTCCCTTGGCTTCAGGATTTTATGTGCTGGCTTGCAGTGTACATCGTGCGGCTGCTGGGCAAGCCCAACAACAATCAGATGAAGGGCACCATTCTGTCCATGATCACTGTTAGGAATTCCAAATACGATGAGGTACGGAGCTTCAGTTTAGACCATAAGAATTAAACTAATGCTACCGCAATGCGACTTAGGTAATAACTCGATCTTACCTGAATCCAGGAGTAGTCAATCACGATCGAGTTAGTCATGTAGAGAAGTCTTCGAAGCACGTGTGCGCCGTGCGAGCGATACGGAGTGCTTAGTGATGTTATGTTTGATAGGTCCATGTTGTCATGCTTTTTGTTGTTGTTGTTGACGATGACGTAAAAACAAAGAATGAAGGCTGCGCCAGAGGTGGACGCTATCCCGAAATCATGCTGTCGTGTCTCAAATTAAAAAAAAAAAACAAAACAAAAAAACGTTCAAAACCACTATACGCACACGAAGTCAAGTGCAAAACCTGCCTCGCCTTTTTTTCGTGTAAAGCGATGGCTTTTGCTGCACATATGTTGCCATGCCTACACCTTAACCCTAAATCAAAAGTATGCGGGCAAAATAGACCGGAACGTGCCACTGTGGAAGCTACGCGAGAAGTTCGGTCACCAAACGCATCCCCCTGCGTGTTCAAATGGTTCAGGCACTCATAGCTCCGTGGGTTCGACACTTTGCGTATAATATTGCTTTTTTTTTTTTTCTACTGTGAGTTGAAAATTGTTCCATACGTAAACATTGCACAGTGCTTTTAGAAAGCGTCATTCCAGAGTTGTAAGATTACATGGGAGACTATGCAAGTCTACTTGATCAGCCATGCATATGTTTCGCTGCTTGTCAATGGCGTATGCTCGCGATAACGAGATGCGCGCCTGCCGTTGGAGTTCACGTCAGTTCACGTGACCAAGCGCGCGCCACGCGAGGGGGAGGGGTTTTGGCGAGCGCCCGCGCGCTCCTCTTCCACCTCAAGCTCGCAGCTGAGCGCATACGCGCAACAGCGCCTAGACGTCGCGACCCGCGTTCCCTTTGGGAGGTAATCGGCGGCGCGTACTAAGTCGCTTCATGTGAGTGGTCTTACCGCGCAACGTGTGTTGGAGCAAGATGGCAAGTTGGGCCAGTTGGTTAACGTTCATGTTTGAAAATTTGGTTGAAGCGCACCGAAAGACACAGACTAGAAGAAGCAGACAGGGCAGCGCTCACCCCGTCTGCTTCTTTCTAGTCTGTGTTTTTCGGTGCGCTTCAATCAAATTTTCAAACATAAACGTGTGTTGGAGCGTAGGTCGCGTAATTTTAAGTTTCGGAGAGAGACAGCGCGAAACGCTCGCGCCCTCAGAGTGACATTCATCAATACAACAGCGATTCTGACAATGCCTTCGCGATGTCCGAGTGACAGGCCCGTAGCCAGGGGGGGGGGGTGCCCTAGCCCTGATTCAGGGGGTTGTTTTACCGGAAATAAATAATGAAAATAGCCGTTTTTCTAAAATAGTCAAGGCCATCACCAAGTGCCCCCCCCCCCCCCCCCCCCGTAAAAAACATTCCTGGCTACGGGCCTGCCGAGTGATATGTGCTCCATGTATGCCTCGCAGTGTTTGTTAATTTGGTGACAGCTAGGGTACCTTTTCTGCAATTTACACGACCTATAAAAATACGAACCTCTCTTGAGTTTCTTGTTTAATCATGTTCTAACGCAAGGGCGTAGCCAGGGGGGGGGGGGTCATATGGTCGAACCCCCCCCCCCCCCTCCTAAAAACATTTCTGGCTATATACGCCCCTGTTCTATCGATGTTAGTGCTTCAATTACTTTTCGGGCGAAACAGGTTCAATAACAACGCGTATGGAGCGTAAGATAATCTTGAATTGTAGAACATTATTATATACACGCATGTTACGCAAGAATTGGAATAAGGTGGAATAAGGTGGAATAAGGTGAAATAAGGAAGAGATGGAATCTTGAAGAGACGAAAAATCTTTGGAACACGAGTTGTCACTGGTGCCCTTGGAACACTGAGTGTTTCTGGAGCCTCTTGGAACACGGGGTGTCGACGCCTCTCCAGCCACACTCCTTGTTCCAAGGCTTCTTCATCTACGCAAAAATTGACACTTGTGATCAAAAGTAGAGCTCTATCTATTATGCCGTGCATATCTACCTTGTGTCTCACGAGTGCTTTTTGTGCCAATCAAGCAAGGACAGGATTTGGAGCTATTTGCTTGCACGAGAGCATGAAGTGCCACATTCAGTCTATTGCAGGACCATTGGTGACTCAAGTGAATCACTGAACTTTGCAGGCAGGGCCCATGGTATGCCAGCTGAAACGTCGTGGAGTGCCAATGCTGATGTTCTATGGTGAACGGGACAAGCTGATCGATGCAGCGGTGAGCGAGGAGATGGCCGCCATGATGGGTGTGCAGCTAGATTCCGTGCACGTCTACAATGGCAGAGATGACAAAACCGCAGTCTTATTACAGTCCGGTAAGCATGCACTTTGATATGTCAAAGTTGTTGTCTTGGTGAACATCAGCTTCTTTGTATACTTGTAGGTGGAGTGGCAACAAAAGAACCAAAATCTGGGCTAGCGGGTATCATGAGGACTGAATGCAAAATGCAAACAAATGAAATGAGGCATGAACAAAGACAAGCGATGGTGTTCATCTTTTCTTCTTTCATCTGATCATCTGTTGGCACTATGTCCTCAATATGAGTGGAATGGCAAACTTAACATGTTAAGCTTGTAATTTCTGAATCCGTGATTTTCCACTTCAGCTGCTGCTCACTGTTGCATGCTAAGTATGTCAGTGCAACGTGTAGTACCTCACACTCAAAACAAGCTGCTGAGCTAGTATAACTGCTACACGATATCTGAAGACGAGGGAGTCAAAGAGAAGTGCTTAGCAGGGCCGGCAATACCCAAACTGGCTAGACAAAATACATGTTTAGGTGAAGTTGCTCTAGGGAAAACAGGAGTTGAGTGGACATGCTTGATGTTGGCACAGGTGAACAGCCAACTCAGTGATGAAGTTCTGTACAGACAAAAAGAAAAGTGCTTGATTCCCTGCGGAGCACTAGGGTAGGAGCCTGTGCGTTTTTTGTACGAACAAAGTTTTTTTACTACTACAACTCTTGACAAGAAAAATATGTCCTCACTGATTTTTGAAATGCATGCTGCCTGTCCCGTCTTTAAGGAAAAAAAAAAAATTCCAGGACACCAATGCCTACACCAATGTTAGGATTTCGGGGTGCAGTTGCCGTATATTACCGATTATAAATCGACTCCGATAATAAGTCGACCGCCCAACTTGCAACCCCTTCTAGGGGAAAAAAAGTTGACTCCGAACACAGCCTCATGCTGCGCCCATAGCTCACCAATAAGTTTTTCAGACGAGGGAGCGATGCAAAGAAACATTTATTTGCCCGTGAAACATTGCTTACGACTCATCGTCGCTTGAGAGAAGGACGTAGTCACGGTCATTGCCATCGTGTGAGCCACTGCTGCTGCTCGCCGTCGGAACGGGTGCCGGTGGTACTGAGATGCCGCGCGTGAAAAACGCCGCGCGGACCATGTCAGTTGGCAGTCCATACCAGGCATCGTTGACCCATTGCGCCACTTCACTCAAAGAAGCGCGCTTCAGCTTCCCTGTCGGTGTCTTCGCATTTTCTTGTTGGAGCCATTCATTGTAGAACGCGCACATGCAGTCTTTGAATGGCCTATTGAGCGCCACGTCGAGTGGCTGGAGAATAAGTGTCAGTCCGCCCGGAATGATGACCAGCTCACATCCAGAGTCCGCTACCGCTTTTTTTCACTCGATCTGTGATGTGGCCGCGGAAGGAGTCCAGGATGAGCATGCTGCGGGGAGCGGCGAAAGGAACGGCGTGTAGCAGCGCACTCGAAGATCTTGGTCCTTTGTTTTCTCCATTCCCTCACGCACTTTTCTGACACATCGAACTTGCGCCCTGCTTCAACGTTGCCTTCCGACTCTGCGTAGAGGATCGCTTGCCTCTTGAAAGCAGCGTTGTACCACGACCTGTTTTTTTATACAGCGGCCGTGGCTGTACTGTTGCCGGCGTAGCGATGGCATCCTTGCGTCCGTTGGGCAGCGTCGCAAATCGCGCACATCACTGCTCGCAAACCAAGCGAAATGCAGAAATGGCGAACAGTCGTGCGTGCAAAAAGACGCGAACATAACGAGAAGACGCTTGTGGGCGCATGCATAGATGGGCGCATATGACTGGTCATGTGGTTTAGTCAGAGAACACCCATACACTGTTTAGCGGTTTAGTTCCCCGCGAAGTGTTGCCAGCCCACACGGCGCTGCCAGCTTTTCTGTGGAACGCCGATGGTTTGTCAGCGAATCGTTTCTATTGTATGAAAACAAAACTGCAGGGCGCATCGCAAGATAAATTTCTCTTTATTCCTAGAGCATCGTTCGCCCTCAATCAAAGGTTTCAAATACTGCTTTCGAGACCGTGTTTCCCAAGCAGTTCGCATTAATGCCGCGCGGCGGTGACTTTTAAACGCGCTCCGTAGTTTCGCCTCGCGTGGTTTCGCTATTGTTTCGCGATCGTTGTGGTAGTTGTGGCAGATTGCAAAAATGTCCGGCTCCGGAAGCGGCGCGCGCGCGTTGGGAGATAGCAGTTGCCGCGACTCCGCTGCCTCTGCCGCTGATGTTATCGATGCGTCGAATAGCGGGAAATCCGAGGACGACGACCTTTCGTCGGACCCCACAGATAAGTCGACCTTACGATTGCGCGTATAGGTCGACTCCGATTATAGGTCGACCCCCGAACTATGGAAGCTCATTTTATGAAAAAAAAAAAAAAACGTTGACTTATAATCGGCAATATACGGTAATAAGATGAAAGGTTAATAATAATATCTGGGGTTTCACGTCCCAAAACCACGATATGATTACGAGGGACGTCGTTGTGGAGGGCTCTGGAAATTTCGACCACCTGGAGTTCTTTAACGTGCACCTAAATCTAAGTACACGGGCGTCAAACTTTTTCACCTCCGTCGAAAATGCAGCCACCGTGGCCGGGATTCGAGCCCGCGACCTTCGGCTCAGCAGTAGAGCACCATAACCACTAGACCACCATGGCGGGGCAGGATGAAATATTGTGCTTCATTTTCTCACCTAGTAACACAAATCTTACCGCAAGCTTAGCAAACATTTTGCTGAAGTAGGTGATTTTACCAAAAATAAATAATGCAAATAGGTGTTTTTCTCAAATAGTCAAGGTTTTCAGCAAGTGCCCCCCCCCACTCCCCGAAAAAAATTCCTGGCTACGGGTCTGATATATATATAAAATACTTTATCCATCTCAACTGACGTAGTGTTTAATTCCCTTAAAAGTGCCTACATAAATTTATGAGAATGCTGGAGTGCGAGAATAACGCTCAGGTTTTGTTTCAAACTAAGACTACTTCGTGAAGTGCTTTAAAAGTTCATCAGACTGTAGTTGAAAACATACATTGTCAGTGGAGATTACTGAGGGTCATTTATTTTTTTTGTGTGTTGAATGTTCCACCTATCTCATGTTCGTTTCTATTTTCAGGCAAACCTGATGGAAACTGTGAAGTTGTTTGCTTCAAGCAAGGAACGCACTATGCATTTAAGAAGTACCCAAACATTTTTAACGATTTTATACTTCAGTTCTGGAAGAGGAACGAACACACTCGCACTTAATTTTGTGTACAGATTATTACGGCATCCCCCCCCCCTTTTTTTTTGTTATAGTGCAGTTTTAGGAGTTTTGTCAGGCATTACTGCGGACGTTTTTGTGAAAATGCCTATTTTTTGTGCAATTGTTTTTAAAGACAATTTATTTGTACAAATGTATAAGTTAGTTTGGTTTGAGTGATCCAATCGCAGGGGCCACCCCAGCCATGCACTTGCTCCCTATTAAAATGCCATGTCTGTATTCCTCACCAGCTCCACGAAATATGGCAGTCAGGAATTTTTAGCATGTGGTTGTTGCCACAATTTATGAAATGTTGTGCCTATGGTAGCTCAAATGTCTTTCAAGCATTTTGCTTACAGTTGGGAACAGTCAAGAAATTTGCACCAAAGTAAAAAAGACAGAAAAAAAAACAGTCTTGATTAACGCCAGTCTCACTTAACACTGATGACAGATGCTGCATGGCAGCCCAAATATTCACGATGTTGAAATCTCTCGCGATGCTGCATTTGTTCTGCAGTCATGTTGTATATTGGCAGAGCAGAAAGACTCTGCAGGCATCGCTCGTATGCAGGTGTGTGCAACGAACATGACCAACACCATTTTTTTTTTTTTTTTGCAGACAGCATGCAGAAATGCTAAGAGTGCGCGGTTAGAAATGGAAGGACCAATATTCACCGCTGCTCTTACTAGGTCATTCGCTTATTGAATGCCACCTGAAGTGGTAACATGTCCGCGTTGACAGTGGATGCTATGTAAGATAAACACTAAAAGCTAGCACCTGTTGTAAGCCAATGCGTGTATATTGTTATTGACCAATACAAATAAATGAATTTGTTTTACTGTGCTGTCATGGTTTCTTGATGCAGACAAAGAATGTGTGCGGTTAAAAACTTCAAGGACACACAGACATGCCCACTTGGCCTCACGTGGACCAACTAAATTAATAAAGAGGCTCTACACAGTTTCCCACCAAAGTTCTGGACTGAAGGGAAGAGAGCTGGGTACTTTAATGACGGATCGAAGCATGTATCTACAGAGCTTAGTCCAGGGCAGGCGACCGCGCGTCTCCACTGAAATTTAAAAGGCTGCCTTTGCCTGTGGATTAGCAACATCTGCATGCATACGTACTTCCATCTCTTGTGCACAAATGCACACATACAAGCAGCCCATGTGGGCTGTGGTCTCCCCCCACTTCCTTGTACAAGTTAGCCCTAGATTCAGTGATGAGTCATGTGACCTCTGTAACAAGATGGATTTTTGGGTAGTTGGTGCATAGCTGTTGACTAAAAGGTGGTGTTTCTGTGCACTTTCTTTTTTCAACTTCCACTTTGCACCACTATCATAGACAAGCATAACCCCTTATTACATACTGTGGAAGAGGTTTCTGGGAACAACAAAGACAGGACGGGATATAGGGACATAGGGCAGAAATGCCTGCGAGAGCCGGAAGCATGGCATTTTAGTCAGCATAGCAATGTGTGGCAATAGAACATGGATTTACCCACACTTTGCCTTCTGGTTTCAAACAGCATGGTAGCTTTGAATATGGATTACATTGAAAATAGTGTAATCTAAATGCAATAATTTGTATTTATCGCCCATGCAAGGCATGTAGCTTTGCAAAATGACCGTAATGAAAAATGCTGCTGAGATTTTTTTTTTATTTTCGAAAGTCTGCCCTTTGGCATAATAATTATTGATTCAGAAATACACATACAAAATTGCGTCGTGTATGAAGTCCAGTAATGAGTGGTGGTGAGGTCCACTAATCCAGCGATCAAGGTCGGGTGGTCGGCTAGGCCTGAGGCCTGTTGCACGTAGGTGACGACGACGGCTTAATTGTACACCCGTGCAATTTGCACCGACAAGCACATGTACAGGCTTATTGCATTCATGCACTTTTGTAAAAAGATGCTGTGCTTGGAAAAAATAAGCCACTAAACTGTATTAACCCATTGAGTGTAAGTGAGTGAAACAACTTCGGTCCACAATAAAATCGAGTAAACTCAATGTCACCTGGCTAGCCCCACTCGGTGACCATCAGGTTAAACCTGACGGCCCTCTCGCGGGCTCTGTGGACGGCCAGGATTTCACCCAAGAGGAAATGAAGAGCCTTTGAGGGTCGAATTTTTTCGCGAAATCCAGTCCAAAAATTTGCACCGACAGGCACATGTACAGGCTTATTGCATTCATGCACTTTTGTGAAAAGATGTTGTGCTTGGAAAAAATAAGCCACTAAACTGTATTACCCTTTGAATTTTATTGGTGAAATAAATTCTTCAGACGATTCCATTTAGGAAAAAAATGTCTAAAATTTTCTTTCGTGACCGCAAAGTGACAAAAAA
This sequence comes from Rhipicephalus sanguineus, assembly GCF_013339695.2. Lineage (NCBI taxonomy): Eukaryota > Metazoa > Arthropoda > Arachnida > Ixodida > Ixodidae > Rhipicephalus > Rhipicephalus sanguineus. The sequence goes on from NC_051177.1 coordinate 33,277,448, forward strand.
ATAATTTTTGTTGTTACATACACATGGTTTATTCGTAGTAATAAAAGCAAAATCCTAGAAAAAGTAAGTTTTTTATAAATAAAAATTATGCATTGCATTAACAAACATAAATATATACAAAAATAAGCGCACCAGAGTACTTTTCAGGTTAAAAATGTTCCTGCTCTAACACTAAAAACTCTTCAGCGTGTGATAGTCATTGAAGCATGGCTCGCCGCGCACGCTTGATCGTCATCGGAGTCTGAACTCGTCAAAAAATCCTCGTCTGACAAACTGAAATCCAATGAATCAGATTCTGATTCGGCACTTGGGGCATAGTCCGCATCGGAAGAATCGCTGCTCGACTCTCCGGCAGCAGAACAAGCGCCGCGCGCTGCCACAGCGTAAGCGAACTGCGTCAGTGAGCGCACGGAAGAAAACTCTATGGTTGTGCGCCCGTCCGGAAAGCAAAACGAGTGAAAAAGCTACAGTAATCCTTCGTCTTATCGCCAACAAGACGTACGGTATTTACTCGAATCTAAGCTGATGTTTTTTTTTTTTTTCGAAAAAACGATGCGCGAAAATGGAGGGGGGGGGGGGTAGGGGTTCGGCTTAAGATTCGAATACAATGAATAGGTTTTTTTTTTTCTTTTCTTGCCTTGCAAATTTCGGGGATCGGCTTAGAATCGGGGCCGGCCTAGATACGAGTAAATTCTTTTTCCGAGACCCCAAAACGGGAAGCGCGCAATTACGGCGGCGTCGTTTGTTTAATTTAGCGCCGCACGGAAACAGATGTAATCGCGCCCCGGGGAGCAATAAACGAGAGAGTAACAAGCGGTCACCCTTTGAGAGATTAGAAACCAAACAGCTATCAGCTTTGCGGGCGCAAGAAGCGAAAACCACCTGAAGGACGAAACCGAAACCAGCCGGACCACGTACGCGCGTTCTGATGCGCAACTGAAAGCCGCAGCGCCGCTTTGGAAAGAAAAAAGAAAGAAAGAAAATTGGGGGACCTTAAAAAAACTAGCCCAAGCCGCCAGCCTTCTAAAGGACCCTTAAAGGCCCACTCCGGCGATTTTTTGAGGTCGATGGATCTCAATGAAATTCGCTGGGTACGTTCCTTTGAACGTTACCGTCATTTATGCCAAATTACAGGCTTGAGACATGCGAAGATTGTTTACAAATGAATTTTAAAGATTGTCTGCAAACGCCCTCCTGGCTTCCCACAATTATTGGCAACATTGCGTCTGTGACGTCAGTATTGGTAAGGCGGCGGAAGTGACGCAGCTGAGGGCACCGTCAACTTCGGCGCTTCGGCCACTACAGCGAGCGTCTGCTGTGCACAAGGCGACAGACAGCGTTGGTTTGGCCGGTGCTTTGCTGGTCGTCCTGGCTGTCACAGTTTTCATACTCCGCGCCGGCGTGACCGGCATGCCTTGCACGACTTCCGGTTCGTTCGTAACAACGTCTACGTCATACGTAGACAGCACACTCGGTTGGGTTTCGGTTTCGGTGTTGCGCATTTTTGCTTATTTAAAATTATTCTCCAATTTGCCGATTATTTCTGCTATCGGGCCCGTAACAGGAGCGTCTCAGGAACATAAAAGCATCATTACTTTGACATGGCCAAAAAATCGCTGGAGTTGGCTTAAGCTTCGCCTCTTAAGAGTTGAACGCGATAGCGAAATCCGGCCCCTAGTGCGCACTTCAACCACTAAGTGCATACTTATTAATGTGTATTGTTACACATATACACGCACACAGACACACACACGCGCGCGCGCGCGATGTGTCTACAGTAATGGTACAGGTTTTCGATCTAAAGCACTTCCTTGTGAGAGCGTGTCGCATGGCCTCCGAGATATACGCCGCGCGCCCGCCATTTCGGAGGCCATAAAGAGTTGAGACATATTTCTCACAATGCCTCACAGATGGCCGCACATTGGCTGCGCTATGCCGGCTTTTTTCGAAGCATGGCGTTTATGTAGTGTTTTTTTCCGAAACAGCTGCAAGTAACATCGTGGCTTTGTGGTAGGATATCTTGCCACGCAAACGGCCCGGGTTCGATCCTCAATGGGACCAAAGATTTTTATTGTTTATTTTATTTGCATCTTTATCGATTTTTCGCTCACGGACGATTTTTCGCTCACAAGCGTCGGCAGCGACGCCGACGCTTGTGAGCGAGAGACATCGGCGCACGGAGATGCATCCGCGCATTAAAAAAATTCCACGTATTCCTGAGGCGTGGCAGCACATTCCAAGCAAGAGAAATGATCGAAGAAGGCGCGCGTTTGAAACCAACCACTCCGCGGGCGCACTCGGTCACTCGGTGGCTCGGTTGCGCAAGCGATAGCCGGCGCGCCGTTTTGCGAAGCATAAAAAAAGCAACACCGGAGAGACATCAGCGCATGAACATGCAAAGCAAGAGAAATGATCGAAAAAGGGCGCGCACTTTAAACTAGCTGCACCGCGAACGCGCTCCGATGGGCAAGCGATAGCCGGCGCGCTGTTTTGGGAAGAAAAAAAAAAAAAAAAAAAAAAAACATCGGAGACATCGGCGCATGAAAAAAAAATTCCACGTATTCCCGAAGTGTGGCAGCACAGGCCAAGCAAGAGAAATGATCGAAAAAGACGCGCGTTTTAAAAATAAACGCTATGCCGTACATGTAGGACGAAAACCCTTTGGTACCAGGAAGCTTCTGCCGTATATGTACGGCGAAAACCCCTAAAGGGGTAATGAAAAAGCATAGATATGAGCATAATTGGAGAATTCCATGAACTGGTACCCATTGTGATAGTGAAGTGCCAGAGTTCCCTTTAGCAATTCTTTTTTTGTGGGAACCTACTACATTCATAAATGCAAACTCACCAATGATGAATACTGTAAAACTAGTTTTAACGGGTACTTCGAAATAAGCTGAGCACTGATATAGAATGAATGTTTCTTAAGTGAGATAATTGCAAAGGCATGGGAGGGCTTTGGCATGCCATGGAAAAAAAAAAAAAAGATGTCGGTGAAATTTCATATCCTGTTTATAGTTTGCAAGTAGTAGGTCGGCTTTTTGCAGAAGAAATCTTTATGCTTTACAGCATGCAATTCTTTCCCCATGCTGATGTTAGAATGACACAATGCTGCCTCCACCAATTCTCTCGTGCAGTTTGTTTACCTCATTTTCAGTTTTCCTGAAGGTGAAGTCTTGTCATGGCAATGAGAAAGATGGTGTCTTTGAGTGCCATGATTAGGTTTCACTTCCTCAATTGTAAATTTTGATACAAACCAATGAAAGCTGCTCCTTGGACACATTGTGATGGCATTGGCCGAAGAGACAAGCTACTGTGTAGCGACTCATTTGAGTCTAATCTCGGTAGGCATGCTAAGAGCACTTGTTCTAAAGGACATGCTGACTTCGCTTAGATAACCAGCAAGCAAGGCCAGCACACGTGGCTATACTCTGGCATCTTTTGTGGCTATGCAGCTAGAAGCTACAGAACTAGAGTGGGTGTGTGATAGCACCTCTCAAAATGGCTGCAAGCTTAAACTGCTGCTTTTGACACATAGGTGAAGCAATATATGTACTTGAACATTCTGCGATGTGTCTTTGCAAGACAAGTTGACTTGGTGCTTCAAGGAGAGATTGCACAGTGCACGTACAGTTGCGAGAAAAAGTTGGGAGACCAATTGGTGCCGCCAAGAATCTTCTTTTTCGCAGTCTGAGAATGTTACTCGAAACAGATTGGTCCAGCCTAAATGCGCACATTCGACCAATGCAATGCATTCAAGCAATTCTTTGCTGGGAAGCTGTGCCAGAATAAATTAGCATTTTTTGGGGGTGCTATCAACCCCAAACTTTCAGCTTCGATTGCACGTCCTGCAATAAAAAAACGTGCAAATTTTGTGGAATTCCTATAAGTTGGCGCAACCTTACCACATTCAATCGGCGAGATGCACCAGCAGGAAGCCCAAAGTGTTCACCTGTACCAGGCACACTACAGGTGTGGCATGTGGCAGCTGCAATGTATTTCCTACACCAGATTTGGCAAGATCAAGACACGTGATCAATATGTACATCCAAAGATTATAGATACTCCCAAAATTTTTGTCACAGCATTGAAGTTTTCCGAGAACCCGCCACTTGCCCCATCAAAATTGAAGCCGAAAGCTGCATTGGGTTTTTCCATACAATTTGTATGCACATATTTAGCTGCCTAGCCATAGAAAATTCTCCCAGAGCGTAAGTTGGCATGTACACTGTCTCAACTGCCCCAGCGTTTATTATCTCAGGTGACAAAGATAAATTCCACGAGTTAAAAACAATCCATCTGTGAAGTGCTACCCCGATGCAACCGGGTGCATGAGCTCTCGCATGAAAGGCTGAATCTCTTATTCAAAGTTTGTGCAATACTTGCAGTGCACAAGATTTTTTGACGCTCTACGAGGACACATTGTGGACAGGGTTGAATAGACATTCCTTTATTTTGTAACAACTAGTACAGAGAACCTGTTGACACTTGTTTCCACAATGAAAACAAAGACAAGGAGGTGAGCAAAAAATATTGTGCCACATTCCCAGTAGAATGATTCTGGCAGTGATGTTTTTGGGGGGTGTGCCACTGTATGTCTCTCCTCACTGGTGCCTACTCACCGGTTGGGGGTGTAGAACAAAAAAAAGAAAAATAAAAGCCTGAAATGCACTGCACAGACATGAAAGATGTGGCTGTCTTCCACATCTGATAAAAAGAAAGCCCCATCAGCCAGTGACTTGCATAACTGCCACTGGCCAGAAAGGACGAGATATGACTCGGCTGCACTAAAGCAACCCGAAGAAACCGCCGCACCATTCGTCAACAGATGGCTGCCTACACCTAAAACACTGCACTGAAAAGTTGGCGCAAGCTCACGGTACATAGACCAAGAAAGTTCTACATACAATATATTTTACAGACCGTACAAAGCTTTCTAAAGGACAGGTCAAAGGAATGTGAGCATGATCACCAGCTGGGACTTGTCCTCTTGGTCGAGAAAAACTAAGTAAAAGAGTGGCACTGCAGCATAGTACCACAGGTGTTGGCCTGACAAAAGAGAGAGAGACAAGGCACAAGCGATAGCGCATGCTCAGCACCTGGATGGTGCAAGCTGCCTGTTCTGTTGCTTCAAGCAACAAGAGCCCAGCCAGCCATGTGGATCACGAGATTTAGTACAAGCTGCTCTCTGTCTGGTGCCCTAAAGTTTGCTTGCCTCCTTGGTATTTATTGAACAGGTGGTGAAATCCCAATACAACAAGCTGCAATGCACATATGAAAAGCCATATCTGTGCAAGAATCATCTCTGGCACAATCACAGATGGACAAGCTCAGTACAATGTAGAATCAATTAGAAAGCGTTCACCATTGCAAATTGCCATTTGAACTACGGGAGAGATTGCAGTGGGAGGTTTCGGGTAAATTCTGACAATCCTGAAGTTTTGATATTTCGAGCAGTTTTCTCCTTAAAATTCTTACTTTTTTACAAGTTGGTGTTGAATATTTCTCCTCTGAAAAGCAAGTTCTTGCTATTAAAAAAAACTGAAGCACATACAAAGTCAAGTTAGCTAAAGAAGTTTGTTAATTGCTTATGAAAAAACAGGCTGGCTACCTGCTAATAATTATAATAAAATAAAAACAAGAATGATGGTAGAAATTTTCATCATTCCATCAACGAAAAGCTCTCGCATCAAGTGGACAAGCTACACTCGTCCAAAACGATTTGGAGACAGTTCGGCAAGGACGAGCCGTGCTCACTTGAAACAGGGAAGGGGTTAATGTGTACGCAATATAAATTCCACACAACTCGCAGTTGATATGCCAGCAACAGATGAAATAGCTGGGCCTCAAAGTAAGCGAGGCACTTGTGCCTAAGCCAAGCGCCGAGCATGCATCTATTTCCTCTGCACCTCACCGGCATCTCTTTGCGATGCCAGCACCAAGCACACCTTGTACAGCCGATCGTTTTTGTACCAAGCTGCCTGGACGAGATTCTAAATGCTTTGCGTCTGTGCAGATTTCACCTGAGCTGTGCTTGGATGTCTTCTCAAAAATGGAGAAATAAAAGTGTGGGCCAAGAGGGAAAAAAAAAAAAAGAAAAGCCCTAAACTATACACAGAACAACAAGTACACTTGCAACGGTTACGAGACATGCAAGACATACTGCTCACTTGACTGCTCGTGTATAACACATCACCTGCACCACTCACCTCCACAATATAGGCGAGTCTGTCTTGTATTTTTTTTTAATATAAAGAACAAACATTCAAGTATTAACAGTGCTCTAACACTTGGAAGGGCTCGCAACCAACAATCACACCTCTGGACGAAACAGGCACAGACCCTTAAAAAAATTACATCAAGGTGACGAACAACAGCTACCTACAGCTTTGCAAGATGGTCTCCGCATCCAAGAAGTCAGATTTGTCTGCAGTAAAGTACGCAGAAGTGGTGGTCAAAAGTAAAACAATGATATACTAAAAGCTGTCACTTACTACGCTTTTTTTTTACAGCATAAAACCTGCCCTAGCTTAGGTGTAAAACACTCTAAAAATGTACAAAACTACGTCACTGGGAGCTGCACAAGTTAAAGTTAACGACAGAATAACATACTTCTTTGCTCTAAGCTTCCAAGGGATTCATCTGAAGCATGTTGCAAAAGGAGGTCTCTTCCCAGCAGGCAATCAACATTCACGTTTTCGGGCTCTGTACAACTAGTGCAATACAAAGTGGAGAATTGTGCTATAAACAACAAAAAATGAACTTTTTTTTCATCTCAAGTGTATAAAGTTTGATTCATGGGGACATCTTGTAATGTACAAGATTGTATTTAAGGAAGCCGACCACCGAACTGTCAACGGACTACAAAAGAGGGGGAAAAAAGGAACTTTTTAATTTTGATTGTTATGTGGATTGCATGTTTACATAACGTGTGCAAAGACTGATTTGTGAGTGAAAAAAATAAAACCAATGCCCGCCCAACAACCTTAATGTAGATGTTATCAATCTTGTATGCATGACTGCCTCCACACACTCGCCACCAACACATTCAAACATCTTCAAAACAACTTCTATAAAATCACTTTCATTGCTCCGTCGAAAGACTACACCCTCGTATCTAATACACACACACACCAGCGTGAATATAGAAAATGGTTACTGCCAGTGACTGTGGCATATCAAGCAGCTACAAAAGCTTCCATTCATAGTAACTTGAGCATTTACACACAAACTGCATGATATAAACAAAAGGAACGCAAGAACTCTAGAGGAAATGTCGTAGTTTCTTCTGCACAGGTGTACAAAGTACCACTAAAAGCACCGGGTGAACTACACTCGGGTACTAACAATTCATGAAAAAGGAAAAAAAAGGAAGCTACGTTGCCATAGATGAAAAAGTGCCGTAGCTCCAAGCATGCAAAAGCTCATGCGGAAAATAAGGCCACGAATTCGTCTGGCAGTATTGTAATTCACAAATTATTTAAGCCACTGGAATGTTTCGACACCAACCAACACAACTCTTAGCTGCCTATGCATATATGTGGTGCCACGCAAAACAAACTGTGGCTGGCTATGTGAGACATTGGTAGACAGTGCATATTATGAGTTCACACTTTCAACAGAGGGCAGCATGTACACCAAGTGTTGGTGCACGTCCTTCTCAAGTTCAGTTAACAATGTCAACTGAGCACTGATCGCAAAGCAAGTTGGCATGTTAGTGGAATTTAAGGTAGCAAAATTGTCAAGTTGGGCATACTCAAAGACACTGGGGTGATACAGGGATCCTATAGTAAGCCATCTTGAGAGCAACGGCAGCAACAAGCATCTCGCTTCTGTGTGCGGAAATCATTAGCTTGGTTGTCACAGTAAATCAGGATAACAGGAGCAACCTAAATAACCAATCCATGAAATTTCTCTCGTACATTGTTGGCTCTGTTAATGCGTTGCGATGTCGGTAGTTTCAAAGAGTCATGAAAGTTTAAAAACGCAGCAACAGTCAAGCATATCCAGTTCTGAAACCATGTTTTGCAGCAACTCATTTAATCTTCAATAGCTTTTGCCAGATATCAAGGTAGCTAGCTTGCTGCCAAACCACTGCTTTGGTCAGGAATGTCTCCTCACTGCTAAAAGATGAGAAATCCTATGAACAGATGGGAAAGAATTTCTACGGTAATAAGCCTCACCAATGCTGCTGTTCTACCGTGTGCGAAAGCACCGACTTGCTTGCTGATCAATGTTGGCGTGACATTGTTAAAACGCAGGCATCTTGCACACCTCGGCGTACAAGCCAGCCCTCCATTACTAGGCCTTGTGCCAAAGCTACGCGGATTGGGCAGTTGGCATCTTGCACCCCTACTTAAACATCACCAACCAACAACCTATATAGCAGCAGATTATGATGATGATGAGTTTGAAGAGGGGCGATAATGGTTGCTATCAATCTGGCTCGGGTAACAAAGAATCGCAGGAACAGTGAGCAACTGCAGTATGCATTAGAATGAAGGCTGGGCAAGAGCTTGGCAGTGAACCACAACTTCACGCATGCAAACATACACACACTTGTCAACAAATGGGGGCAAGTCTCCAGATGACACCGAACGAGAAGGGGACGCCGCTGTCGTTTTCAAAGATGCCGCCGCATAGCTTGAGCCCAGCTCCAAGTGGGGATGGCAGCGGCGGAAACGGTTGCTCTGTGAGTGCCCACGTCCACTGGCCGAGCCCAAAGAGAGGACGCTGGTCGGTGTTCTGGCAACCGTTGCATTTGTGCGCATGCATGACACGAAACGGGCACATTCCTCTGCACAATTCAAATGGCGGCACTCTGCTCTGGAACTCGGCTACCTTCGAAAATGCAAATTCACTGGCGGCACTGGAGAGCACGGCAGCACACTGGCACACCATGACGCGCACTGACATCCTGTTCTGGGGCAGACAGATGCAAGGCAGCACCGCTCGAGGAAAAAGTGTAAAGCAAGGACCTTTAAAGAGGAAACCATTCCTTATGCATAAAGGTGCACAGAAAAAGGGTTTGCACAACATACTGCACCACTGTATCACTTGAAACAAAACATAAATGTTTTTTCAATGAATGTTACAGCAAAGTGCTTGTGACCTGTCACACGCTGCTCTCTTACATAATATCCTGAGCATAGGTAATAAAATCATCTCTCCTTCCAAGACATAGCTAATTGTGCATGTGGATTTCCGAAACAACTGAAAACTTAGTCCTAAAGAAAATTTAAAACTGCAATGTTGCGATTCACAATGTAGCTGCTATAATTGCCGCCCGCTTGAAACACTCCTCTTGCATTGGAATAACGCTGCTATATTTTTAACGGTCTATAAGGCAAACGAAGAATCGCCTAACCATCAGTGGAACCTGTGAAGGCCTTTCCAAGATTTATTGGCAGTGAAGTGGAACAGGTTCATAAGACTGATGGCCCGACTACTAGTGAACCGACATTGCTCACATGTTCCCATGATCATGATGTGTAGAAAATGGTGTCATGCATAGGCTCTAGAGAGAAAAAAAACTAGCACAAGAAGTGCAGATACAATGTTAGGGATGAACTGAAGTGCATGTTAGGAGAAGATGGCGACCTGCTTTGTTCACATACAGTCTAGCTTGAATACAACCATGGAACATTAAAAGAAATTATTGTTTAAAAGAGAAAGGAAGTGGAGCATGAATAATGCTCACGAACATGTACACCATATTTTGCAGATGCCATCAGTGGCTCCAGGTATTCAGAACACAGATTACAGCTACATAAAAGTGTGCCACAACACACTCCTCAGTGAAGCTGCAAGAGCTGCCAGTCTTTTTTTTTCTGAATAGCCATATGGATGCTCACAATGTTTTTTTAAACAGAGTGGAAATTGCAACAAAGATTGCTGAAAGACCGAGCAGTTTAAAAAAAAAAGCTTATTTTATTACATTTAACTTTGTCACCAAAATAAATACGCATAACTCCATCCGATACTACACGAAACAATAAAAGACTGCCATACGCAACTGTGTACCAACTGTCACGTTACTCTTTTTGTACTATGGGCAAAACTGCAATTTTTCGGTTAATTTGATCTTAACAATAAGCCCCTCTGGCACCCACACATTCATACGGGCTGTAACTTTCGTTATTTCGATTCCAAAATTGGCCCCCGCCAGACACAGTTAAAGGGACACTAAATAGCAAAACGATTTTTCTCGCATTAGTAAAGTAGTCTTCCACGATACCAAAAACACCACGCTTGCTGCAAGAAGACGCTTAATAAGCGAGAAAACGCGCAAGAAGAAAATACAGGTGGCGACGCCACCTTGGAATTCCCGCACCATTCGCCGTGACGTCACATATTTTTGACGGCGCCTTCTTGGGCCTACTTAGTTCCTAATCGGTTAAATCGAAGTACATTGTCCTCTGAGGGGGCCAGAGACTTGACATAACTAGTTTGTGGAAATTTCGTCGAGCCAGTGGCGCCAAGGTACGTTAAATGCTCTTTGAAGTCTTTTACGTCACGAATTACAAAGTTCGGCGCGAAATTTAAAAATGAAACTTTGAACTTGGTTTTCTCCTCTAATAATAAACCTATGGTGGTGACATAAACTACACAAGAGTTCTCCAAGCACACTTTATCAATCTAAACCAATTCATTGTTTCTCTTTAGTGTCCCTTTAAACCTCAATATAACGAAGTATTTCAATACCTTGATTTGGGCGATTTGATGCAACTTTAGAGAGTACTTGAAAAGTACAAACGACAAAGACGAAAGAAACACATACAACAGCACTGGCCAGTCCTGTTGTGTTTCTTTCTTACCTATATACAGGATGTCCCAGCTATCACGCAGCACGATTAAAAAAAAAAAAAAAAAAGGAACGGCGTTATGCGAAGCAAACCTGCTGCATATTGTTCCTAATAATAATATCTGGGATTTTACGTCCCAAAACCACGATATGATTATGAGAGACGCTGTAGTGGAGGGCTCCGGAAATTTCGACCATCTGGTGTTCTTTAACGTGCGCATATTGTTCCTAGTACACTGGAGTAGCCACTGCTATTTTTTTCGTTAATGAGGTTTAACTAATTAGTCATAATTATTTTTGTAACTCGACAAGTACTCACCTAATTGTCAAAATGTCACTGAGCCGTATGTAGGCATGTTCAAATGGCATCTAACTGCGCCACTTTCAACAACGTGCTAATTGTGCGCTCATTTTTTTCCGGTTGATCAAGAAAGCCCGCGAAATATGAAAAGTGACATATGACTAGACTGTTGCCCATGTCAGGAACCAGCGCCCTCATACAGGCCCCCTATAAGGTGGACAGTATCGAGGAAAAAATGCAGAAAGAAAAAAAAAATGTATCGCCCTATCTGCCACTCCCCGGCCTAAGAAACGCACCGCTTGGTTTTACAGAGTCAAGCGTAATCAGAACACCTGCCACGTTATCAATGAGAACAGTCAGCAATGAGATATGGATAATGATTGTGGCGTACTATTCAACGGAATGAATCCCAGCGAAATTGCACGCATATCGTTGGTGCCTGACCTGTACCCTTGACAAATGCGGAACGCTGTCTCTGGCAACGGACAACAGGCAAAGCAGTTGCTTGCGTTAAGCTTATTTGAGGGCGCTGGTTTCCTTTGCGGGTGGGAGCATAGTCACATGTTACTTTTCATATTTCGCGGGCTTTCTTTATCAGCCGGAAAAAATGAGTACATAATTAGTACGTTGTTGAAAGTAGCACAGTTAGATGCCATTTGAACATGCCTACATATGCCTCATTGACATTTTGACAATTAGGTGAGTAGTTGTTGAGTTACAAATATAGTTATGACTAATTAATTAAACCTCATTAACGTAAAAAATAACAGTGGCTAATCCAGTGCACTAGAAACAATATGCAGTAGGTTTGCTTCGAGTAACACCATTCCTCTTTTCTTAAATCGTGCTGTGTTATAGCTGGGACACCCTGTATATATAGAACTCTTTTGTGATCCCCTTTAGATTCAATATATCCGAGTTTGACTATCGCAGAGCTCCCTCTTCATTATCCTGAACTCAGATAGAAGCTGTTCTGGACTCTGAAGTACATAGGATAAATTCTCAACAGAAGCAATCGAAACAGCTGCCCTCATCGCAAATGAAAGTTTTCTTTTGTGCAAGGGCACTGCTGCAGCTAGTTTTAATTAGGAGCCAACTGATTTCTTTTTGTTCCTTTTTAATATGCTTGCAGTTACAAGCCACATTACTATAGGGTTCTATAAAATTATGCGGATTTTCAATGAGAAAGCCAACTTAAACGACTGTTGAACCAATGTATAGTGGTGACCGAAATTTGCGATGCCATACCGTGTCTTGCCCGACTGTTCTAGCATATGCGCCGTGTCTTGTGTATACGCCCCAAATTAGGGTGCTGTAATTCAGGTTGTCGCCTTGCTTTCACGAGATTTAAGATCGCAGATGTCTTGGGTTTCTGACATTGGATGGTTTTCGATGCTGTGCGTTCATCGGAGTGAGTGGAAAGCAAGTGGTACAGTTCGGTGAACGTAATAGCGTTGGCATCGCATCCCCAAGCTACAACTGAGGCTTTGAGGACAAGCCACAGTGGCAGAATAGGCGTGATAGCTCAGCTAACCCTATCACCACAGTGTGTTAAACCTGAATTTCTTTCAGCTTCACGCGTGACATGGACCTCACAGGTGCTACATCAAGTTACGGACTCCATATCCATGTTTGTAAACTCGACTTGCTGTGCAACCAGCAGGAAAGAAGGAGGGAGACAGGAAAGAGCGCAGTCCAATTTTCAATTTCCATATCCAATTCTCAAGAAAATTTATTCTCTTTTTTTTTTTACATAATTGAATTAGTTTTTTCTAGTGCCGTATTGTTAAAATGTTCTTGTGCAAAAAAGAAGCCTTTGATGACTGGACAATGTATAAAAGGTTGAATTTCAATCTAAGGAACTCTCGGTATGACAAAGTAAATGGCCGATTTTACAGGCGTTGCTATGTCAGGGTTTAACTGTATTTCACACGACTGGTCAGAATAGGTGTGCCTGATCCCAATGATGACACCAACGGCTGTAGAAACTGTCTTGTAGGTGCTGCGGGTGTCGGAAGACACACAATCAGCTGAAATGCCAATTTAAAGCTGATCTTGATGAAATTTTGATGTTGAAACAACTGCTTTAAATCGATGACAACCACACGAGTGCCTTTCCCTAAGAAAATTGACATGGAAAATTGAAAAGAGGATAAAGAAATGGCTGGCTACTGTAAAGAAACTTTTTTTCATGGCTCCAAGTAGGCATTGAATGGTCAAACATAGCCTCGTAGTACATTTTACATGACAAGATACCTAAAATAATGAACGGCGGTGGAGCTTCTCATATAACGGCTAAAGGGTATGAAGAGCTGATGCTGCCTAAAACAATGTACACTATACATTATAAGCACAGTTACAACGAACACCAAATCTTTTTGCATTGAAAGTACACGCGTCAAGCGGGCACTGCGCTTTCTCACACGCACACCTAAACCAATGCACCCAACTAGGGACACATAAAGGAAGACGGGCTAGCCGTAAAACTAACCGACAAGAACAGCCTGTCTTTTATCACCGTATAGTTGCTCTTGCTGACTGAGTTTAGATAAAATCTACAGTCAAAACTAGAATGACGATGCACCAATTACAGCCTTTCTAAGCTTTCCTGTTGCATTGGACTTGGAAAACATTGGGCAAGATTTGTACAACTGCAACTCTTGTGTGCTGGCCTAATAGAAGACATGCATCAAGGTGGGTATGTTCATTGTTCTCATTCGCGGAGTCCTGTGTGGCTGCGTGTTAACCCCCTGCTGGAGGAGCTGGCATCACATGCCATGTCAAGGTTGACAACAGACTTAGAACCGTGTTTTTGCCAACGCAACGTTATCTAGAAACCCAGAGCGGCTAAAGCAATTCCGTGCCATTCCACCCATGTGGACTGCCCCAGAACAGGAATGCCTATGAGATGTCCACGAAAGGCGATCGTTCCAGGAGGGTCCTCGGGACAGCACAGTGCGAGGTGTCGCGAGAACACTGCGGGCTCGTCGTGTGTGCCGTGGTTACGGCATGAAGAAATAAATTACTGATGATGGACACAAAAGGTCCCACAATGAGATTCTTGCAGGAGTCTGCAGATGCTTCACGGGTATCGGTCCAGATTCACACCACTCAAAACATTGGCGAGGACCGATGGCCCTGCTGAGATGGGCTACCTGTAAAGAACAATGTGAACAGTGTTGCAAAGAAAGCTCCGATGCGCACGAAAAAGTGACACCTGTAGCAACAGTGGCTTTTAGGGGAGATGTGGGGCTAAATGTCACCTTTTGAACGGCTGCACTAATTTTGATGAAAATTTGAGGGATGGCTAATATTCTTGATATTAGGACATATTCCAATTTCGAGCACCCTAGCACGAATACAAAAAAAACCTACAGCTGCTATAATGATCAATCATGTATGTAACTTAGGAAAACTATCGTTTCAAAAATAATGAAAATATATGAGTTATATATAATTTTATGTCCTCTAGAAGATTTGTAGTGCAGGATAAGGCCATTCACGCATTTTTTATGACGTTTCTGTAAAAGTGCCATAACTCTAAAATGCGAAGATTTTTTTTTCCTTATCACTGCGTGTCAGACTAGTGACTTTATTTGTTTGTTAGAAACTCCATAGCATTCAAAAAAGTACCTTATATTGTTCCTTACAAAATTTCAGTCTAAAACAACCTACAGCTTTTGGCAAAGCAGTTTGGAAGTAATAATTTTCCTAAGCGGCTTGTTCCCCCAAAAAATGCGAACTGAGAGAAATGTGTGAAGATTTCACAACATGCTATTTACAGTGGAACCTCGTTAATGCGTACCTGCCGGGAATGCCGCATAACTATGCACTAAACGGTAGTACGCATTAACCAACCAGGAAAAATTTCGCATCTCCTCGCGTACCCCATCGCCGCCAGCAAAGAAGTAAATACAGTACCACAGCAAATATTGCCTAAAGTACCCATTGCAAAGCCTTTTCTTTCTCTTTGCCAAAGTGGAGAAAAGATTCTGGTACTCTCGCACGACTGTCCGATAGCGTGCGGTGGCGAAGGCAAGGAGCATTTCGGAACTATTACAGGGTCTGGTATACGCAGTGACCGACATAAGGCAGTTTTAGAATAGCGTACGCAAAGCTTTGCGTTGGCCTTTCGGGCAACTGCGCATGCGTCGTACGCTAACCACTTGCGGGCTCCCGTTAAGTGACGGAAATATCGGGCCGCAAACGCTAACGCTAACTTAGCGTTCGCTATTCTAAAACTGCCTATAGGGACAGAACGGACAGTGTCGGCTTTCCGCGATATATGTGCGTGTGTCTGTACCGCGATGTGCTCCTAAACGGAAACTGACTCAGTTTCAGTGAAACACGCTACAGCTGCGTGGAGCCGATTGTCTTCTGGCTAGTTGCGTGCAGCGCGTCGCCTTCTTGGTTCACGCCGTCTCTGCCGGGCCACTTGCTGTACTGCACACGCGCATTTGTCGAGGGAGTGTTCTTCGTACCCACTTCGCTCCAGACCGTGCACAGATGCGGCGAGTAGCTCGTTTGGTTAATGCGGCGATGACGAACTTCCTGCAAGCGATGCGCACTTCGTGACGCTCTAGCGGTCCTGGCAGTGGACGGAAGCGCGTTTGGGTGGTCGCCCAATAAAAGCGTGCTGTATGGTTACAACAGCGCTACGCTTGCTGTGCCGTACGCTTGAGTTTAACATGATAGCGTCGATGCAAAGAGGTTTCGCGTCGCCCACGACCAGCAACGCTCAACTCCGCAACAGCGAGCTGCCCCACACAACGACGCGGCAGGGATCGGCGGCCCAGCGCATGCAGGTTGTCGCCTATTAAGGCGTGCAGTAGGCTTGAAGTAGTGCTGCGCTGCACGCGTGCCCGAGCAGATATCTGAAGATACCTATTGTGATAAGGTTGCAGGCGATAAGTCATGCTGGCGCGTTCGTCGGTGGCCGCCGGCTCACCTTCGTTCTTTCCCAATGCTTACCCGCAAAGGCGTCATCGCAATCGCGCGGAAGTCGGAATCAGTGATGGACTAATCTACGCACTTCTCGAAAAGACGGAAAACCTTTGGCGGCACATTATGGCGTCCGGAAGTTCAGCGACGCAGCAAAATTTTATGCCACAAAAAGTTATCGTGGTACGCAGCTAAGGTATGCACTAACCGATAGGCGTAGGACGAAGCACTACGTCTTAAGCGGTCAACAAATGCATTAGGCTCTATGAGACTCGGTCGGGGATTCGTTGCAACTACGTTTTAACCGTTCGTACGCTTAAAGCGGGTACGTATTAACGAGGTTTGACTGTATTTCGTAGGTAAAAAAAAAAATCAAAGTGACCTCCTGCACAATTACAGCCTTCCTCATCAACATAACACTGTTCTATGACAATTTCATGCAATAGACTTTTTTCGCAGTGTTCGAGCTGTGAATGTTGCTCACAACACGTTTTGGTCACAAAACGGACCACGCGCTGAGTGCAATGAACATCCAGGAAAATGAATATATAAGCCGAGTGGCACACAAACACAGCAGGAGTAACTCAGAATTGACGCGAATGCAGCGACAGATGGTCACGTGATACATTTCCGCCAATTCAGTTCCAGATTTCCAGAGACTATGATGTCGGCGCGCGGCTGAAAGTGTGCCTTTTTAATTTAGTTGCTTGTCCACTGATGTACTCTCGACAGAAGGTCTTCTGTGACAAAAACGTGCGAAAAATAAACAATCTTACACGGGTGTTCACTTCACGTTCGGCTTCTTGCCCACATTGCAGCCGTGTCTTCAAAGGAGTGTTTCAGAGACGTTCTCCCCAGCAAATTAGCATCACCCTCTCGCAAAAAGAATTTTTAAAAATTCTTTTCTACTGTACAGATGACAACCAAACTTGGTGAGCATGTTCTTTAATAAACCATCTATCCAAAGCAACTCAAATTTGAAAATGCACATTTTTTTTCGAAAAAGCTGGGCACTGAAGCCTTTCGCAGAAGATCGAGATGATCTGAAGGGGGTATGGTAGGGTAAACAGGTTGCCCTGGTTTCAGCTTCATATCCGAGGAACCGTTCCATATTTTGTTGTGAAATTTTGCATGCCCGCTCAATAAGAAAGGTTGTGGCCTTCAGCCTGTGCAGTTTTGACCCTGCAGCCTTTATTACTTGTTTCTGGTTGAGTACCAAATTTAGGCTGGTGTACAAAATTAATTGTACCTGTTCTCAGAAAGCAAAAACAGTATGAGCGTGAAATTTCGCACGCTTATTCCACATGATCTTGGTATCAACCCCTACCTATAAGAATGAGCTCCTACATTTAACTCACAAGAAAAAGAAATAGTATCCCCACTTGTCACATGTCATGAGAGAGACTTTCCAATTAATCTTTTTGTTTTTCCTAATCATAAACAGTTTTTCGAAGTGGAAGAGGCTTAGGTATAATCTGATAAAATTTCAGCACGATCGGTCAGATAGTTTTCAAAAAAGGTATATCTAGTTTGGAAAATTTTCAAAGAAAGTGATCCCAAGAAAAACACACTTTTATGTCTAAAAACGTGCACGGAACACGCTCAAAACGTACAGCAGTGACTATGCTACGAAAGCATTTTGGTGGGAAAATTTGCAATCAAAACGTATGAAACTGGTAGGAAGTGTAGGAAGTGAATATATTCAACCGATCTAGCCATAATTATTATAAGAAAGATGCATACACGCAGAAACAATGATGGAAAAGAGGGCTCTCATCTGTTAGAAGGCGCGGTCTATGGCGCCATTTTTGAATGACGAAGCATTTCTACGCGCTCGCCCATGCACTGTTTTGCTCCTCAGTGTGTATTATTCTTTAGTAATGAAAAAAAAATTGCTTTTTTTTAAATTTATCTACCTTACCATAAGAGCATAACAATTAGGAAGTGGTTTTGCAGCAGCTGCTTGGGCTTGTACTACCCTCTCTCAGCACACAGCTCGAACTGACAAATGCCGATTACAGTAGAACCCCGCTGATACGTTTTTGAAGGGACCGTAGGAAATAAACGTAAGAGACGGGAAACGCAAGAGTCGAAAAACAGGAAAAACGACAAATATTTAGTGGTATAAAATTTTATTTCAATGCTTTCGCGTGAAAAAACCGTGCAACGTTGCCTGGTGCTTTTACTCATGTCCGAGCAGCACGAAAAGTTTTTCGAGCACCTGCAGTCACATCCTTTTCATAAATCTAGTGCCACCGCGGCCGAAACCTGACAAGCGATCCCTCATGGCGACACCTTCGCGAGATTGTCACCGGTTGCGTCGGCGTCTCCGATCGATACTGTAGGACCACTGGCATAGTGTTGGACCACTGTGGCTTGTAGTAAACGGCTTGCGTAAGTAGAAGTACCCCCGAAAGCGGCTCCACCAACTCCTAAATTCCGTCACTGGTGCACACATTGGCGCACTCAGCCACGATATAGTCGACGGATAGAAACGCGGAGCTGGGGACGGCGTCATCCACAGAAATGTAATCAACGTATGCGATATTTTTTAGTACCAACAGCTGTAGGTGTGAAATAACTAAGCACCAGCGCGGCGAGTGAGAGCGCGAACCGCGCGCATGACCACGCGAACTCCAATGAGCTCGAACCCCTCCAACAAATAACAATGATGATGAGTCTACGCCAATATGATGGCAGAAGTAAATGCCAATCTCGAAGGCCTTGCTTTTGCAAGCAATTACATCATAGACACCATCTTTGCAATACAAATCTCAAAGGCTATGCTTTTGTTTGCGTCAACTGAAAGTATCTGTCGCTTGCACCTCTCATGCGGCTAACGTTACGGTCAAACCAGGCCAAGCTGCGTGAAAAGTCACCATGGCCGCTCTCTTCGGTAGTCGCTCGGTTGGCTCGGAGTGCACTTCGCGACGTATCATACGGGAACGGTCCCCCAGTTATGACGTAACAGAGGGGTTCCCTATACATTGTACCCTATGGGAGCTGTGCCGGGACCAGCGGAAAACAATGTAACAGCCAGGAAAACGCAACAGAAACGAACGTAACAGCGAGGTTCTACTGTACTGTATCAGTTGTTCAACCACCAAGGCACATGTGATCTGTTTTCATTGCATGTAATTTCTAGGATTCGAATAACATCCGGGGTTTCACGTGCCAAAACCATGATATGGTTATGAAATTTCTAGGATTTTCAAGAGGTGCATAACCAATGCAAATCGGTTAGTGGAAGTGCTCGCTTCAATGTCAGATGCATGCAGTCGCTTTGTTTACTTGCATGGGTACAAACTTTAAAACAATTGTTCTGGATGTAGCCTACACGCACCCTTCTCATTCAAGTAAGAGTCACGTGCTTCTTTGGAAAGGGGCGCCTAACGCACGCATCAAAGACAAGGGAACATGCACCTGAGAACAGCCTTCAAGAAGTAGCTGTTCCTGCCACAGCGGCGTCCTCTGTCGCCGGTTGTGGTTGCTGCGGAGTCTGTGGCTGTGCGGCAGGGATGTCGAAGATCTCCGCAAAGAGTGGGGGCAGGCGCAGGGCATGCCAGTGCGGGCGCAGCCAAGCCAAGTGCCGGGCATGTGCCAGCCCCAGGGCACGCAGGGGCCCCAGCAGGGCCAACGCCCGCCCAGGGAGCCCCGGGTCCCCCGGGTGGTTGCGACCCGCCTGCAGCCGCAGCGCCTCACACAGCCGACTCTGGCCCATGTCGATGGCCTTGCTGTCGTACAGCCCGCTGCGCTCTGCACATACGAGGCAGGGATGACACACTCAATCCTCTCAGGCGTATTCATGCATGAATGGGATTGGGAGCAGCACAAGGGATGACATCCAAGCAACACGACAAACAACGCTGAACTAGCAAGTCGATCCAACGTACCATCTGAGACACACCCATTTAAATATACACGCTGAAACTTTCATTACTTCGGTCTTGACGTAGGCCCTTGCTGGTTAGGAATTGGTTACAGAGAACAAAAGCTGAATAACTTGATTTCAGAATTCCAAGGTTACTATTACGAGAATACAGTCGACGTCCGATTTCCCGAACCCTCACGGGACCATGAAAACTTCCGGAAAATCGGGCAGTCCGGAAAAATGAATGCACGTGAAAACGCACCTTTTTGTTAGGTATTTTTCGCTGACGGAGAGGGTCACGGCCGGAGTACAAGATTCCCATTGCAATTCAGCCAATGCATTGTTTAGGTGGCTCTGAAAAGAGCCGGGGGGGGGGGGGGGGGGGGGGGGGGGGGGAAACGACGTGGCTGGCGCTACCTCATAGGTCAGCACTTGGGCACAAAGAAGTCGCTTATTTTCTTTTGCACGGTCCGCTTGCCCGCGCTCATGTCTGCCCCAATTTCAGTCAATGTCATGTTGCCACTGTACACCGATGACAGTGTCATCAGTGCTCGCGTCAACTCCGAGCTCGTTGGCTGTGTAGGAGCTGGCTCTTTGTTCTCGGTGTCAGAGTCGTCGGAATCCTCCGTAACTTGACGAATGATTTCGTCATCGGTCAACTCCGCACATAGCTCGAGGTCTTTGTCAGCGTCGGTGAAGCCCTCAAAGGTTATCCCGGCTGGAATCGTCATGCCGACAGCGAGCAGATCGTCGAAGGCAACGTCCGCGGATGGCAGTTCGTCACACACGCTGTCCACTTGGGGCGAGACGGCCGTCTTGGCGTCGAATGTGAAGCCTGCATGGCAAAAACAGTTCCGCAGAGTCTCTTGCGTAACTGCCTTCCACGATTCCGCTAGCATGCCGACGGCAGAGCTGAGGTCAACAGCGTAGCTTTTCCCGCTGTAGGAGCAGAGCACCATGCGGCTGAGCACGCGTGATTTGTAATGATGCTTCAAGTTACGAATCACGCCTTGGTCCATCGGCTGCAGGATTGCTGTGGTGTTCGGCGGCAGAAATTCAATCTGTACAGCCTTTAGGTCCTTGATGTGGCCATGCGCAGCGCAGTTATCCACAAACAGCAGAACTCTTCGATTTTGCTGCTCGAACCTTCTGTCCAGCTTGCGCACGTATGCTTCGAATAGCTGCTGCGTTACCCACGCCTTCTTATTAGCTTCATAGAGAACAGGCAGAGTTACTGCCCCCTTGAAACATCTTAGATGCTTCGACTTGCCTATTACTAGTAACGGAAGCTTCTCGCTGCCTGACATGTTGCTGCCAACGAGGACAGTGAGCCACTCCTTGCTGTGCTTGCCGCCATGGCAGGGGTCACCAGCAAATGCAAGCGTTTTCTCTGGCAGCAGCTTGTAAAACAGTCCAGTTTCGTCGCAGCTGAAAATATCATTAGGTGGAAACTGCTGAAGCAAGGACTGCAGCTTTCCATCCCGATATTCGGCAACAACGGAATCGTCAACGGCGCCGCTTTCTCCGCACATCTTCTTGAACTTCAAGTCATTGCGGCTCTTGAAATTGTGAAGCCATCCATCGCTGAACTTGAAGTCCTTCACGTTCATCTGAAGCGCGAAAACCTCCGCCTTCTGCTTCAGGATGTCGCCTGACACCGGGATTTTCTTAGCGATCATGGCACCGAGCCACACGAGAAGCGCTTCCTCGAGCTGCGGGTAAACACCCCGACTCGCATTTCTCTTTCCAGCCCCGATTGATTTGGCAGCCACTTCCAAGGTCTTTGCCTTGTTTTTGATGAAGTCCGAAACAGTTTGCTTCGAAATTCAGAGCTCCCTCCCCACCTCTGTCTGCGACCGTCCGCTTTGAACTTGTTCAATGATGGCGGCTTTCTTCTCCATCGTGAGCCTACGAGGGGACTTTGTGCGCTTCGAAGGTGCGGACGAAGACGAAGGAGCGTCGGTGCCATCGCTGTAAACGGCGAATCCGCTCGACGAAAAGCGCAGCACGTAACAGCTAGGAACTCGGTGGATGCTGAAGGTCGGGAAACGTGATCATTGAAGATAGCGCGCAGCAGCAAACGATCAACCGCAGACACGACCGCAGAGCTGACAAAACAACACGTGAACGAACACAGTGAGGTTTGGCTTGGCTAAGCTACGGCTGGCAACGGATTGACACGTGTGGTTTCGAGGTTACGGCAGCCGCTGCGCGGTGCGGCGGTGCTGCTGGCCACACCTGCGATGCGAGTATGGTGGGTTCGAGGATATGAAAACAACCAAAATGGCGGTGTCGGTGGTGACTTTGGGTCGGCGTTTAACAGTAAATAAAAAGTCCGGGAAATCGGATGGCGAAGGCTGTAAGCGTTCGGAATTTCGGACTTTTTAATACATTGACTCTATGGAGAACTTGACAGTGCCACAGATGAGTCCGGGAAATCAGGCATGTCTGGAATTTCGGGCGTCCAGGAAATCGGACGTCGACTGTAATTTCAATACAGTCGAACCCCGCTACAATGAACGTCGCTTCAACAAAATTTCCGGTGCAACGAAAAATTCTCGGTTCCCCGTCAACAGTCCATAGGAGTCAATGGATAAATATGCTTGCCACAACGAACGCTTTTTCTGCTGCCATTCCGCTTCAACAAAATTTGACGTTTCTATTCCAGGCCCAAAAATTTAATTTGTCGTGCAATAAACACAATCTCGACATTTTGGTACATTTTAGAACATAAAAATATGATTTCAAAGTCTAAATCGCGTGTTGGCGCCATTTGACTGAGCATGGGTATGGTTGCTAAATGGGGAGGTTCGAGCATCGCAGCCTGCAGCGACGGTAGGGGTGAAGCAGTCGTTCATGCGAACGAGAGGTGGTGCTCGCGTAGCTTCTTAGATCACTCTCTCCGTTCAGACGCGTAGCACGTGCACCATGTACACCTCCGTTGCTGTGCTTGCGTTGTCGTTGGTAAAATTTTAAAGCATTTTCATGGTGTGAATGACGATGAGTAAGCCAGTGAGGTGCCATACGCATTGTTTCGTACATGGATGTTCGACTGGGTATGTTTTAGCCAGAAAAGTAGGTGTCAAAAAGTCCACGTTTGCCGTTGCGAGCTACGAGGACCGGCTGAAAGAATGGCAGCGGGGTTCACTGTTAGACTTTATACATGGAGCAAGTTTTGTATGTATTTTTGATACCATGAACTACTATGTCTAAGGGCAGCCTTTTGAAATTAACAAAAAGAAAAAAAAAAGAAGTTGTGAAGATTCCTCGCGGTCACCCATGCCTCACTGAGGATGCAATGTGGACGATACTCCCGAACATGCCGTCATAAGTCTAGAAAAAACTTCCTAAGAAGCGCCACTCCAGAACATCCGGAGGAGAAGTGCTCGGCAAGAAACGAAAAACGAATGATGAGAATGAATCTCCGATGGAACACAGCAGAGCCTTGGTTGTGACAGCGGATGGTGCACCTGTTCCTGGTGCATGTACCGTAGAAAGGCCGGATGCCATACAAGGCAAGGCGCTTCCCAACAAATACTGGTCTGGATGCGTACTCATGGACTCCCTGAAGGCTGTCATGTTTACTGTTCGTGCGCAACCCAGTGACAGTTTGTGCTTACAGAAACTGGTGTTGTGTTCCACTTGGGATACTCGTTACCACTTTTCTGTGTTCGCTCAAGGAGTCACTAAAGAAAGTGGACGCGTTTGATGTAGAGCCTGCTTCCTGCGGTCAATGAGTTGTAAAAGCGGAAAACAAGGCACGGGGATCATGCGGCGTCAGTGAATATGCGATACTTAATCGCGCTACATGATTGGACTTCTGCTTTCCTATAATTCTTACTTAGAACTGCTTGCTGCACAGGATTTGTGATGTACAAAAATAAACATGTAGTCTTTCAAGCCTTTGCACGCTGTGTTTGTATATGCATCACTCGAGATGTGGAAAATGCACCAAACACGAAACATTTATCTGAGAGATGGAAAATAAACAGCTACAAAGTTAAGAAAATGAGTTATCCTTAAAAGCAGCATATGATTTAATCGGTTCAAGCAGCTCATTTTCTTTCGTTGAACATACTTGGGGGATTCAGCGTGATAACGAGGACAGAGATGAAGAAGGGACACGAACACTCGTGTCCCTTCTTCATCTCTGTCCTCGTTGTTCGCGCTGAATCCCCCCAATATGTTCAACGGAATCCAACTCGCCCAAACGTCAGTTCTTCTGCAGTCATTTTCTTTCGTAACTGAGAGCCCATACACACTCCTGTGCCCATGCTTGTGACGGCACATAGAAATTAACCCACAGTCCGATCACGGAGTAAACCGCTCTTGGGGTAAACCGAACCTTGGGTGCTGCCTCTACATTTACGTGGCACTAGAAATAGCTCATCGTTTTGACCTCGCTATATTATGTGCAAAGTTTCACACACCAACAACAATGCACAACCGGATTTCAGATAAAACCAGTTGTTTGGAAGTTCTGTATGTTCCTCAAACCTCGCTCGCGGAGCGTATGAAAGCTTGGCAGCAAGGCGTCTGCTGTGGACGACCGATCTAAGGTGCGACGGCAGCGCCACCGCTGCTGGCACGATCTGCTGGTACGCTCCGCAACCGCGGATGCTCTCATCTCCCCTTCTAGCCGCCATAACACGGGGGCCGCCACTGCTTGATAGCAACGGCGATCAGACTGCCCTGCTTTCGCAACTGGCTTGAGTTGCTTCTTAGTCGCAGACAATCCGAAGCCAAAGTTCAGTTGTCCACGCACGCTGGGATGCAATCGTGGAACAATTCCTTTTCCGATGCCTTTCCAATGCTCTTCGTGCTTCGCCAGTGGTCAGAGCAATGGTACATCCGCGTTATCAACATGAGCAGACCTAGGGTGCAATCGCGGGACGATGCCTTTTCCAATGCCGATGTTTTTCGCACTTAGCCAGTGCGACCGGTGGTCGGAGCAACAATTCGTCTGCGTTATCTACGGGATCAGCCAGCCGCAAGTGGTGGATGATAAGAATAGCGTAGAATAAGGCGTAAGTCATCGCTCCGCGATAGCACGCCTGCATATCGGCGTTGTCGGATACCTTGTCGTTGGCGAATAGCGATTGTTGGCGTATTAGTGCAACTGTGCAGTTCGTGTTGCACGCCCGTGCCTCTGTTTGGTTCGTGCACAGAAGCTGTTGTTTCAGCGTGCTTTTCAACCTGACGTTGCTATGCATATATGAGAATCGCGTCAGGACGCTGCTGAGGGAACAAAGGAAGCAGCTGACACTTTTTGAATTTTGGAAATATAAGTTTCTCTGTTCTACTACTAGCTCAGGTCAGCTATATTTTTTTCGATTTCACTACAACGAAATTTTTTCCGAGCACCGTCAATTTCGTTGTAGCGGGGTTTGACTGTATAACGATTTTCCTGGCAGCATGATATGACAGTGTTCTCAGCCTGTGCCAAAAATGCTGTCACTCATTGATGCTTATGCATTGGACACTAGTCAAGCAAAATCCAGTGAAAGTGAAGGCATCTCCAAAATTCATCAAAAATATGGCACATCTTTTGTGGTCATTTGTCGGATGTTGCTTTTTTTTTATAGATGAGGTATTTCGATACTTCCCATTACTTAGAATACTTGGTGGTCCTCATAGAGTCTTACGTAGCTGTTGGTCAACGACTGCACTTAGGCACAATTGCTCCAGACCCTGGAACTTTCCGTAGTCAATTGGGTTACTTTCTCTTTGTATGCGGGCACAAGCAAGCGGCAACAATCGACAAGGTCGTCAATGTAACATTCAATATACTCTGAAGTAGTGACAAATGGGAGCATCCCACTTTCTTTCTAGCGTGCAATCTCCACAAAGCATAAATTTCAGGCAAGGCCATCAGAAACAACATCTGTTCTGTAACTTACCATTTGTGAGCAGCACAACGGCTGAGAAGAGGCCAATCTCCGTGTCATTCAACTGGAGGTTGTTGAACGCCACAAAGAAGTTGAACATTGCCGATACAAAGTCGTGCTGCAAGACAAATACGAAAAGCGATTCAGGAACACGTCAACGTCGTGGACAAGCTGTGTGACCATTTGAGATGACTGCAAACTACTAGTTAAAAATGTCTGCATCAACACACCTTAATTACTTTCTTCGCACGACAAAGTTGTTATCTTGTTAATTGCGTTTCCCAGATCAGATCACACAGAATGTGAGCTCACACACTATGTGGGACCTATGATTAGAGAAAGACGGTTATAATACACTTGACAGCTTGAGTGTTGCTGGCTAACACTTGTCAACACTCATCTTGCAAACATGCGCAAACACCCAAGAAACTGGACTAAAAGATAGTGCCACGATAGCTTAATAGGTAAAGCACTGCATGCACAACAAGGTAGGTGTGGTTTCAGATCCCGCTGGCAGGGAGTTCTTTTAGTTTCACTTTCATTTCCACTTTCCTTATTTGTACACTTCGATTAAACATAATCAGTTTCCTTAATGCTCCCCTCATTGTTTGTTCAGAAAATGAAACTTTTGCCAGTGCCATCTCTTCTAGTTAACAATCAGTCAATTACTTCGGAAGTGAGGAGAGAGGAATGCTTTATCAGTACAAGTAAAAACTAAACTAGCGTTTTTCTTTAGTGTCCTTTACTGTAACAGAGCGTTCAGCTTCCGTATAAAGGAAGAGCTGCCAACAATTTTTTCCCATGCAAGCAAGATTTTACCCGATTGGCATAAGCTGCCTTGCATTTCGTTTTGGTGCGAGACTTCCTTGTTGGTAACCACACCGACCCTGCAAATGGTCCTACAGTAAAGGGAGTGTACTTACGTCAAACATAAGCTCGAGCTGCTGCCGAATGAGGTAGGTGCCATCGCTAAAAGTGAGCGTGTCATGTGGGAGACCAACCAGCACTCCCCTGGATACATGCACCAGCCACACCTCAAAGAAGCCGGCCTGCACGGATAATGCAACCTTGTCAGATGGACATCACTGTGCACGAAAACAGTTTAAACAGCTTTACACCTCAAATCACAGCTTAATAAAAGTAATTGTACAGAAAACGTAAGCAATTAAAAATCAAATTATGGGTCAGCTGCCACAAAACTCCATATCGCATAAAAAGCCCACTTTCAGATGGTGTAGATATAGTTCGTGGTTCAGATGGCGTGATGTGCTGGTGTAGATTATAAAATTCGTATCTTGACATGCAAGAAAATGAGAGTGGTACAAGTCTCAGAGGAAGGTTTGTGACTTAGGGTACTATGGCACACGAATACAGTGGAACCCCATTCTTATGTTTCTTAGGCAGGTGCCATCGCTAAAATGAGGTAAAAAAGCAGGGAACCTAAACAGAAAACCACGACCTGGAAAATGCAGCATCTAATAAAAAATGTTTTCAGAGAGGACAATTCTTTTCAGTGTGCAGAACCTTAAGCAAAAGAGGGCGATAGGACAGAGTGCGCACTATATAACAACCGTTTGGTATATTGGTCAGATGGCAGGAATATAATTAGACAACAAAATAAAGGGATGACACGCCCACAATGGTACATGGGCATATGCTCTCTTTAGGCAGCCTACTTGAGTGCACATAGGCTCCCTGCTGAAAGGTAGTCTCAGTGCCAGTAAGACACGACAGGCAATTCTGCTATTCCACATAAGTCGATGCCACATACAGCAGGCACTGCGACCATTTTCAGTGACGACATGTAGCACTCGTCATAAATGCTGTCACAATTTATAGACACAAAAGCAGGGAAGAGGAACGTTACAAGTCGAAAGCTGATACACATCACCCCATGGGAATTCAACAAGTTTTAGAGAGTAAAGGCTCATTCGCACCTGTGACTTGCACGGGTAGCGCAACCATTTACGACTGGTGACCAAAAAGCAACTCAACGAGACTGATGTTCGCACCTGTGTGCGACATACCGGTCAGCACACAGAATTCACATCTGCTCGCATGTGGCTCGCATTGCCATTGCCCCGTAAAATAAGATGATGTCCTGTTCCTGCGAACGTGATTGGTTCAGAGGTTTGCGACTGCAGGCACAAGACTGAAAAATCGAGCAGTGAGCGACTGAGCCAAAGCAGTAGCTCTGCGACCAAAACGGCCATTCGAGACCAGTCGCTTTGCAGCTAACTTGGTCGCACAACCGGTGCTAGTTGCAGGTGTGAACGAGCCTTAAAGCTGGGAAAAATGTAACAGGAGCGTATCAACGAGGCTTTACTGTACAAATGCCGAGCAGTATTGAAAACGCCGAACAAGAAACATTTACAGCCTTTAAAGGGGGACATGGTGTGCGGAGATATTTGCTGTACCTAATGTCCGAACCTGATAAAACTAAATATACTTGTTTGGTTTTTCACGCTGATTTTAAATATGCAATAATTTTTCTTGTAAGTAATCTGGTTTACGAGATACACAAAGCTGCCTCTCTATTGTTTCTGGAGACAATACGAAAAAAAACGTTCAGCAGGAAGTGCATATTATCAGATAGCTAGATACTACTATATGGAATAAGTGCAACACTGCAAACAGTTTTCAGATCAAATCATAACTAGTCATTCTGCAGATGATCAAAATTCAATGTTTGTACCACGACTACCGTAAAGAAAAAACAAAATCAAGTTTAAAAAATCTATGAGCAGAAAATGAGAATTCTGCTCTCAGGACTTTGTGATATACAGCTTGGGCTTTATGTCAAAAATGTAATTACAGCTTTAGCTG
This sequence comes from Rhipicephalus sanguineus, assembly GCF_013339695.2. Taxonomy (NCBI): domain Eukaryota; kingdom Metazoa; phylum Arthropoda; class Arachnida; order Ixodida; family Ixodidae; genus Rhipicephalus; species Rhipicephalus sanguineus. The sequence continues at coordinate 33,306,079 of NC_051177.1, forward strand.
TTCTAGATCATGAGATATCACTCCGACAAGCTAAATAAATGACCCAAAAACATTTAACATTCAGCTCGTATTCGTTGCACAGATCTAAACTACAGATGAAATACTGATCTTATAAGATTTATCTTAGGCTTTATATGCGAAATAATAGCTGTATACTCAATAATGTAATAAAAAAAAAAACACTTTTTTCTTTGATGATTTTTTGGTCTCCACAAGCCATGTCCCCCCTTTAAGATTGCAAATGTGCATCATGAGTGCACATTTGTGACATCGCTTTATACCTTGATGAGAATGAGCTGGTCGTCTTGGACGAGATCAAGGAATCCTGGCACGCGCTTGGCGAATTCGACCACCCTCTGGACCGAGGGGGTCACCAGGGTGGCAAACTGCTGCCATAGGCCCAGTTTGCTTTGCTCAGGGCTGTCCGGCTGTGGTGCACTGCCCGGGCCCTCGCCACTGCCCCCAACCTCATCCAGGCTCTGCGACCCCCGCACATGACACAAACACCACACCCTTGCTTGTCCACATCACAAATGCAAGAGATAAGAACAGACTCTCTAAAACAACATGCACAAACCACTTCATTATGCAGTAAATGGGGAAAAAAAATTACACAATCTGAATTACCTGAGTGAAAATATGATGATATATCGTTTGCAGGATTCTATCATTTTAAAAGGATAGCATTTTGGGCCAATCGGTAAGGCACACCAGCAAGGGAACAGCACAAATTTTTCAACTCCCATTAAAAAATGCCTGCACAGTAGCGCATTTCCCATTTGTCTCATTTACAGTCCTGTCAAGTTTCGTGCCATTTGCTTTAGTCTAATATAGTTCTATCAGTCTCCAAGACATTAGCATTGAATCGACCTTGCTGTTATGACCCAATGTGTCGCACTGACGTACCTAGCTCCTCCTCAGCCTTGATACAAGCAAGCCATGACATTTCTTCAACTGTCAAGTGATTTCCAGGCAAGTAGTGCATTGTGTGGTCATTCTGTCAGCCCAGTGACTAACACGATCTTTTCATAGTAGAGCTGGTCACCTCCTCATTCAGCACGAGCACCTTCTCGCAAGGTGTCTTGTAAACTGATGCTATTCATGCAGCGAATGCTGCCTTATACAGTGAACAGTTTTGCTAGTGCACCCGGCTGAAAGGGATGACGCACTTACTTAACCAGTGCAATACTACTGTGGCGACCACTGCGCACAGACCTACGCAGCCTCCGTCTCGTCACTGATTAGCCCGACGTGACACAGCTACTTGCTGCCACACGCTTCCGATAAAAGACAGCGCCACGCAGTTTCGTCGGAGGCTTACGTCACCACTACTGGCTATATAACCCAAGCTACCAAGCTTGGTTGCATGTTTGTTTTCTCTAACCTTCCGAAGCGCAGCATCGGCATGCTTGCCCTGCTGCTGCTACTACGTTAATAAACATCGTTTTGTTTTATGTTGGGATCCGTCCTTCACCGACTCCGCATCCCACATCTGGTGACCCGGAAATCGAACTAACCGCACCGCCATGGCCGACCCAGAAGACCTCACCGCTCTCCGCCATCAGGTACAACAACTCCAACAGGAACTACTGACCCAGCAACAGCAGCAAGCTCGCAACGCTTCCACAAACGAGGCCGTGCCCACCGGACCCGCAGCTGCTGAAGCCACCCCGCACGCTGCTTCCTGGCGTGTTGCTGTCAAGCTTCCGCCGTTTTGGGCGGACTCACCCGAGGTCTGGTTTGCCCAGGTCGAGGCCCAGTTCTCCCTGGCGCACATCAACCAAGACCGGACCCGCTACGACTACGTCGTCGCCCACTTGGACGCACGTTACGCCAACGAGGTCCGGGATATCCTCGCAAACCCGCCAACGGCTAACGCGTACGAACAGCTGAAGACCGCACTTATCCATCGCTTATCACCCTCAGAAGAACAAAAGATACGACAACTGCAGTCCGCTGAGCTCGCTGAGCGCAACCCTTCGCAGCTCCTGCGCCACATGCGTGCGCTCGTGGGCAACATGCACGTACAGGATTCTTTCCTGCGATTGCTGTGGCTCCAACGACTCCCGCCGCACGCCCAGACAATTCTGCAGGCACAGGTCAGGCTACCTCTCGACGAACTTGCGGAAATTGCTGATCGCGTCGTCGAGGCCTCCTTACCGCAGTTGTCGCCCACCACACAGGCTGTCGCCGCACCGCTGAACACCACGGAGCTTGCGCGCCGTATCGACGACATCGATCGACGGCTCACCTCCATCCAACAACACCTGGGTGAACGTCTTTCGATGCGACAGCGCCGCCATTCGCCAAGCCACGACCGAAACACCACCTCATTGCCGCAACCTGACATCAACGGTCCGTGCTACTACCACCGACGCTTCGGCGACAAAGCCCGGCAATGTCGTCCACCTTGTGCCATGGGACATGCGGAAAACAACAACGGCAGCTCGTAGAGACGGCCGCAAGCTGCCAATTCGGAGGCCGTCGCATCTTCGTCACCGACCAGATCACGAAGCAGCGTTACCTGGTCGACAGCGGTTCCGACATTTGCTGCTACCCGCGATCTCACCTTCAAGGCCCTCACCCGCCGACATCTTTCGAGCTCAGCGCGGCCAACCGGTCCACAATCAAGACGTACGGCTCGCTGCGCCTGCACATCCAGCTCAAGAACTCACGCCGCGACCTTCACTGGAACTTTGTCATCGCCGACGTCGCCGAGCCAATCATCGGCTCAGACTTCCTGGCTCACTACAACCTTCTTCCAGACTGCCGCAACGACCGGCTCATCGACGCGACAACGGGACACTCCACACCAGGCCAGCGAACGACCGCTCAACAGCCAAGCATCAAGGTCCACAGTGTCGATGATCACTCGCCGTACCATGCCATCCTCGCCGAGTTTCCCGGCTTGACGCGCCCAAGCGGACTGCCACGCAAAGTGCAGCACACCACCGTGCACTACATCCGGACCTCTCCAGGCCCCCCGGTTTTTTGCCGTGCCCGTCGCCTTGCCCCAGACCGCATGCGCATAGCCAAGGCAGAGTTCGAAGCCATGCTCCGAGAAGGCATCGCCCGTCGCTCCAACGGCCCGTGGGCCTCGCCACTTCACCTGGTCCCGAAGAAGACCGCTGGCTGGCGACCATGTGGGGACTACCGCGCCCTCAACGCACGCACCATCCCGGACCGGTACCCCGTCCACCACATACAGGACGTCGCCCATCGCATTCATGGCTGCCACGTCTTCTCCGTGCTAGACTTGGTGAAGGCTTACACGCAGATACCCGTCAACCCGGACGACGTCACGAAAACTGCAATAATCACCCCGTTTGGCTTGTTCGAGTTTCCCTTCATGAGTTTTGGCCTTAGGAACGCTGGGCAAACCTTTCAGCGCTTCATCGATGAAGTCGTCCGTGGCCTAGACTTCTGCTTCGTCTATCTTGACGACATATTGATCTTTTCACGTGACGCCGAAGAACACCACGGCACCTTCGTCTGTTGCTCCAACGCCTCGACGACCACGGCCTGCTCGTCAACGTCCAGAAGAGCACGCTCGGTGCTTCCACCGTCCATTTCCTCGGCCACGAAGTTTCGTCAGAGGGAACTCGACCCCTGCCTGATCGCATCTCTGACTTGCAAAAGTACCCTCAACCCACCACCGCTAAAGACCTTCGCCGTTTCCTCGGCATGCTGAACTTCTATAGACGCTTCTTACCGCACGCCGCCGACTACCAGGCGCCCCTTCATGATGTCCTGGCTGGTCTACGTGGAAACCAACCCGTCACGTGGACACCAACGTTAACGAAAACGTTCGAAGAATGCAAAGACGCCCTCTGCACCGCCACGCTTCTCACCCATCCCGTGCCAGACGCTCCCTTGGGACTCTTCACGGACGCATCTGGTTTCGCCATCGGCGCCGCCCTCATGCAACGCGTGGACAACACCTGGCATCCCTTGGCGTTCTTCTCCAAGAAACTCGCAGATCGGAAAACGGCCCCTTCCACCGCCAGTTCCGCTGACGAAACCACGACAACCGCCCCGACAACTCTGCCAGCCTACTACAGAGAACTTCTGGCGATATCTAAGCAGTGTAGCACTTTCGCCACATTCTCGAAGCGCAGCACTGCACCATCTATACCGACCACAAACCTCTAACGTACGCCTTCTCTCAACGTCGCGATAAACTCCCGACTGTTCAGCAGAACCAACTCTCGTTCATTGCACAGTTCACCACCGACATCCAACACATCAGCGGGAAAGACAACATGGTCGCCGACGCGCTTTCACGTGTGGCCACCATCAGCTCGGTGCAAATAACAGCAGACATCCTCGCCGAGACTCAGACCACGGACGTCGAGCTGCAGGAACTTCTCAAGGGCACGTCCTCACTTCAGCTAAAAGAAGTCCCCATTCCAGGGTCGGCAAGAACTATCTGCTGCGACATGTCGACAGGACGAAGCAGGCCCTACGTGCCCCTGTGCCATCGCCGTGGTCTTTTCAACCAGCTTCACAACTTCAGCCATCCCGGCATACGTGCCTCTACACGCCTCGTGGCTGACCGCTACGTCTGGCCCTCCATGCAGCGGGATTGTCGCACGTGGACGCGCTCCTGCATTCACTGCCAACGTGCAAAAATCACCAGGCACGTCACGTCCCCACTCGGAACATTCGCTCAGCCCTCAGGTCGGTTCGAGCACGTCCACCTCGACATCATAGGACCATTTCCCCCGGCAGGACCCTACCGCTACTGCCTCACCGCCATCGACCGCTACACTCGATGGCCCGAGGCATGGCCTCTCGAGGGAATCACCGCGGAAGACGTGGCCTCGGCCTTCTTCTCCGGCTGGATTGCCCGTTTCGGCGCTCCCCGCCGCGTAACCACCGACCAAGGGCGACAGTTTGAGTCTCACCTATTCAGGCTCCTGGGATTGACCATGGGGTTTGAACGCTTGAGGACCACGAGCTACCACCCCTGCGCCAACGGAATGATCGAGCGTTTTCACCGACAGTTCAAAGCCGCCATTATGTGCCACCCGGACTCAACCTGGCTCGAGGCCATCCCAGCTGTCATCCTCGGTCTTCGCGCCACCTTCAAGCCGGACATCCATGCTACGCCAGCAGAGCTCGTCTACGGGGAACCACTCCGTCTGCCAGGTGAATTTCTCGCAGCTCTGCCATCCAGCACTACGACGTCAGACCCCACCGACTTCGTCGCCCGGCTCCGACGCACCATCGCTGCCTTACGCCCGTCCCCTGCAGCCCACCATAGCAAGCCCACACCTTTTGTGTTCAAAGAGCTAGCATCGTGCACGCATGCTTTCCTCCGCGACGACACCGTCCGCCGGCCTTTCCAGCCACCCTACAGCGGACCCTATCTAGTCGTCCATCGCGACGACAAGAACTTCACCTTGCGCTTGAACGGGAACGACGTCCGCGTCTCGATTGACCGACTCAAGCCCGCATACATCGCGCCGAACGAACCTGGCAGCGCCACTCTTTCAACTGGCGTCCTTCCACAGCCACCGACGTCGCAGCCCGCTCCTTTCACGACACGCTCTGGACGTTTGGTACGCCTCCCGGATTTCTACAGACCCTGAGGGCTCTGCACTCCGCGGGGGGGTGATGTGGCGACCACTGCGCACAGACCTACGCAGCCTCCGTCTCGTCACTGATTAGCCCGACGTGACACAGCTACTTGCTGCCACACGCTTCCGATAAAAGACAGCGCCACGCAGTTTCGTCGGAGGCTTACGTCACCACTACTGGCTATATAACCCAAGCTACCAAGCTTGGTTGCATGTTTGTTTTCTCTAACCTTCCGAAGCGCAGCATCGGCATGCTTGCCCTGCTGCTGCTACTACGTTAATAAACATCGTTTTGTTTTATGTTGGGATCCGTCCTTCACCGACTCCGCATCCCACACTACTGTCACACAACACTGACATAACTAACTACACACAGGCCCCTTTTTCCTCACTGATTCCACACTTTTCCCAACTCCAATGCTATCCCCCTCCACACCCATGCATGTTCCTCCTTGATGTCAGTTCATTTCATTGATACCATGGACCCAGAATGATCCTTTTAATGCTATCACCAAAACAGAACAGTTCGATGGTATGAGATGGCATGCATGAGCATATTTTTCATTGAGAACCAAATCATGCTTTGGCCTGTCTGTCACCAAGAATTATGTACAAAAGCAGACTGCAACTAGTGGTGAAACAAAGCCGGCACAGAGGTGTCTGTAGCAACAGAAAGCACAGTGAAGGAGTGCTTGTGTAAGTTAACTGCTGTGTTGATGACATACAGAGATAGTATTACAAAAAGAAAGAAGAAATAAGTAGTGTAACAGTTACTCATGCCAGTATTGCTTCATCACATTTGCTTTGTACAAACCTCAGCTGTGCAACTTTAAAACCTGACAGCAATACCAAACGAGAAGGCTTTCATGCCTTAACACAAGATTCATTTGAATCTGAGCTGATAGCTTTTTTTTTCAAGCATAATCATATGACAAAATCAGTGCACAGCTACTGCAGGTAGAAAAAACTGTATTGCAGCCGCTACTAGGCACACCACTACCCAACTGAAGTACAAGACCAGCAACACCAGTTATCATTAACACCTGTGTCATGGCTGTACACCAAGATTCATTCTATGCCTACCAGTTCCACATACACCCCTGAAGTTGCAATGTGGCCGACGCCACACTGTACCACGAAAAATCTTTCACAATTTCAGAGAAGCTGGCCACAGACGTAATGGCAGCCATGGCTGACGAACGTGCAAGTAGGACTAATTACCAAGAACAGGCAACATAAATATTTTGCTTTCTTCTCCACTTGAATGGATTTTACCGACACAGACAGGAGCAAAGGTACAGGCAACAGAAGGAATGAATGGCACCGCTCTCTCCTTTATCTTTCACATTTCACTGAGGTGCCAGGCCACGTGTGAGGTTTGAGGCTGCCTGGCCTGCACTCGTGTGATCCTTTTCATGAATACTTAAAAGGCAAGAAAAGACAACCACAAAAGAAAGGCGGAAAACACAGGACGACACGCTACAAGCAACTGAAACTTTTATTCAAAACGCACATTTATAAAACGCTTATATCCGAGAACCTTCGCCATGGCAACACATAAAAACTGTCATCTAAAGCAGCTTGTCATCAACTAGCATGTGTCGTTGAAGGAACGCTATCTTGGTAGCTTGTAAGCTCTCTGGGATAAACGTTTTATAGACCTTATGCAAAATCTGCTGCCATCTAGCGGCTGCCCTGCGCATTTCCGCCATGTTGAAGGCTGAGCGCGCTCCTCATGTGCACACACGGAACGTAGGTATCGACGTGTGGCGGCTGATACGGACGGCAATGCAGACATATTTTTGTGTGGCCGTGTTGCTCCGATTGAGTAAACTGGGATACTGAAAAAAGGTTTGTAGGAAACTAACCTCCATGCTATTAGATTGCCTCTCGGCCGACGAGCAGCAGCAGACCGTTCGGTCACTCCGGCTACTGTGTATGACTAACGCCATGTTTACGTTCACCGTTCTTAATAGATGCAGTATATGACAGCATCGGCACTCATCAGAGAACACTCTTTCGTGCCATGCCCTAACGAGTCAGTTTTCGCGCCGTGTGCTTGCAGGCACAGAAAAAACGGCTTCGTGTACGAGCTTCAAAGCTGCACCGTGGCTACTCGCGCATGCCTGCGCTGCTGTTGACAACATTACTTTGTTTATTACATTGTGATAACAATTACAAGTTAGACAGGCAGCTCGTGCGCGCCGTCGATTCTCAGCGAGCGGACTGATTGGGCTGGAGGGTGTTGTCTATAGTTTGTTTTCGATTGTGGAGTTTAACAAAGTAGCGTTTGTTGGGCTGCTATGCGCGTGTACTGCTTCACTATGCTTATTTTTCAAGTATTTCATGTACTGTCACTGCCAAATTCAGAAGGGCTGCCCGAATGTCCTGACCGCACCCCCCGCCCACCCATATATATTTTTTTTATTTATACCCCAAGAATAGCATATTTCAGGTTCTGTCAAAAGCTGATGTGAACAGATGCTTCAAGTGCGTGGCACTTGAAGAAAAATGCTGTTCCGGCCAATACATATGTTGCGTTCGATCGTGGGTGCGCTACTGGTGGTTACGCGCTGAGGTGGTTTCGCAAGCGTTCAGTCGGCGACACAAAACTGCCTTGCTGCAACGGGTTGAAATTGTAAAGCGTCAGTAGGCCTCGTAAACGACGATGCGAACGCAAATACTCTTGGTGTATCGCGTTATTTACGAGCACATGTCGAAACGATATTCAGTAAAATACCAGCTTATCGAGCCCTATTTTTGGGGCAACTAACACTTTTCATGTTCCCTTTTCACGCGCGTGAGATGCGGAATCTTTTCGCATTTTAATCGTGCAGTGTATCTATACAGAACATACGGCGGCGACTACAGCAGCCAAATATTTTCTATTTCAAAAATAAAAAAGAAGACAACGTTTTCTTTAAAAATAGATGCATGAGGTCGACGTAGGCTGTCTCTTGTGCGCTTTAAAATGGGTCAACAGCACTTTCTTAGCGTCATCGCCGTGCCTAGCCATGTCGCGCGCTAAAGCCTCCTCCCAAACCATCCTACACTACACGCAGGATATTCTTATAGATAAGAACGCTTTATTCGCTGCACTGAAAACAGGCAGACAAAATTTATAACCTAGCGCAAAGCTTCATTCTCAGCGACGACAGGCTTACATGGGTCTCGGTGACGAACTTGTACCTTCTCGTTGTGAGGCAGTTCTTTACAAGTGATTACTGTCAACGTAATAACTAGGAAATGCCGGTAACGTGTACCGGCCCTTGCACACTCGTCTGACGTTTTTATGCCCCCATTGTCTGCTATCAAAGCAGATACAAGCAAGAAGTTAGAGCAGCGACAGCAATACGATTCGGACAGAAGCCTCCAACATGGCGCCGAATCGGCAGCTTCGTCAAACCTCCGACAGATGGCAGCAATTTTGCATAAGGTCTATAAACGCGTGTTCTGAATAAAAATTTCAGTTGTTAGTTGTGCATCGTCCTGTTTTTCTGCCTTTATTTTGTGGTTGTGTTTTTGCGCGTTTTCGAGCATGAATTCGAACGAACTCGCCCAACTTTCTGTCGTGCCTTTTCATGAAGATGATTGACAAACAGTGGAGATGCACTCATACCTTGCATCTTGTTGTCTGCACCATTCCCACACACTAAATGAAAACCAACTAGCCCAGTTATGAACATTCATGCATTTCTTGGTGGACTAAAAGGTTAGAAGAGTTGAGCATGCTGCAAGCACCCTGTGCCAGGCTCATGCTTATCCACACTCACGAAGATGGCTGGCCGGCGCACAAGGGCGCGCGTCTTCTCCTCCGTGTAGGCACAATGGGCGTGGTGTGCCTGGGAGATGGTCAGGATGATGTCGTACATGGCGAGCTGCTGGCTCTCGAGGTCCCGTGCACACTGGTCTGCCTCCCCGGGGCTGCCCAGTGAGAGGCCCTCTTCACCCGCGAGCCCTGAAGAGCCACCTCGCTCCCGGGAACGCTTCGGCACTCGCCCGTATCGCACCGCTGCACACGGCATCAATACGGATAAAAAAACAGCATAAAACACGAAACAAGGCTTCGAAAACAATGAGACAAGCTGGCACAATGCTATAAAGGAAATTTTGCAGATTTTTGCAGAACTCAAGACATGCCCACATTTTTAGTTATCCATTTGACATTAGTCAGAGATTTGCTATCTACTGTTTATTTCAGGTGATACGACAATCACCTGCGAACATTTCTAGTCGAGGGTTTGATTCCCGAGCACGGATGATTCTTATTCATCTGTAATGCATGATCGACAAACAGTATCTGCATAGCTTTATGCTTTCGGCTGGTGTCATGGCTTGGCCTCTCAGAAACCTGTTCCGTTTTCTTTGTAACTTCAGGCATCCGTCTATCCGTACTGACAACATACCAGCTAGCCCAGTTCAACGCTTTGTATCATATGGCGTGCTGGACAGTCACTGTATGCCCTTCAAATGGCCATGGCCACACATCCTACTGACCTCACATAGAGATCACCTGATGCCTCTTCAGACAGTGGACATGGAGTATACTTTAATAAAGACGACGAATTCACTGTGTATCGAGGCATAGCTTAATATAATACTGATACACTAAATAAGTCAGGCGTATCAGTTATACAAAAAACCACAGGCTGGAGGAAGTTCCATCAAATAGAAGACTGTCATCCATTTAACGGTCGCCTGAAGTTTCAAAGAAAACGAAACAGATTTCTCAGAGGGCAAATATTACAGCTGAACAAAAATCGTCCACGCTCAGAGATCAAACCCTGGACGAGATATGTTTGTGGGTGATTGCCCTATCACCTTTAAGGGACACTAAAGGCAATTTAAGTCGACGTTGATTGTTGAAATAGCGGTCCAGAAACCTCGTAGTGCTACTTTTGTGCCAAGGAAGTGCTTATTTTGAAATAAAAACACGTTTTAGTGGTCCGCATCGCGTTAGCGCACTTAAAATAACCCGCCTGAAATCAGTCACACGTCACTGCTGCCGCGCCCAACGTTGCCCGCCTTTACTGCGCGGCGGCGTGTACTGGCGGCGTGCACTATTCGGGCATCCGGCAACATCCCATGCATGCGGCATTTTGTTGAACTTTCTGTCAGAGCGACTTTCACGAGCGCGCAAAACACACGTGGCAGCACGCTATACCGAAACTACCACTGAGACGTGACCGCGTGAGCGAAGCAGGGCGCCGGGCGAAGCGCAGTTCGGCGAAAACGGAACCTTTGAACCACGCGTGCCGTTCCCCATGGCAACGCCAAAGAGATTCTTTTATTGCGATAGCAATTATATGGACAGTCTCGGCTGAATTTTGCCGTCGTCGCCGTCATGCACCGTATATGTATAAGTATGTATATATAAATAAAAGCCCCAAAGAAAAATAATTCAGAGAAAAGCTTCCGAAGCGCGGAATCGAACCAGGGACCTCTTGCTCCGCAGCGAGTGGCGCTAGCCACTACGCCACAAAATGCAGATCCTCCACGTAGCTAACGGCGAGCGTTATATACACATTCTTTACCGCTGGACGGACTCAGAGACGGCTGCGCTTATAAGAGTTTCTTCATTACCAGCGAGACGGCGTTAGGAGCGCGACAAGCGCATTTAAAAGTCGTCAGCGAGCTCGCTCGCTTCTTCTTATACTTGCGCAGGGAGAACCTTGCCCTTCCGCTGTCTGGTCGCGCGGTTTTCTTGTGCTGAGGGGAAGAGGGATGTTTCACGCTTTCACCGTGATGTCTGCGCTCATGTTACGGAGCGTACGAAAGCCACTCGAGCTCAAGGGACGCCGCTAAACGAACAAACAGAAGATGAGCGCGAACTATCAAGAGTCACAGCTCGACACTTGAAGCACACTAGTTTCCTTCGCTGCGCCGCCTTTGCAACAGGAGCGCTGTTCAAACCAACGTTACTAGAACAAACTCAGTTTAAAAGCTCCGCCGGAGAGGCGGTCCGCGTGGCGGTCGTGAGAACTAGTGGCGCTGCAGTCACATCTAGCTCCCACGGCTCGCGCTTGTTGTGATCGGCGCCGCCGATGTACGAGCGCACGTGGGTTACAGCGTCGCCTGCGCTTTGTTAGCTCGTCATTTTTGCGACTGTTCTTGACCAGGCTTAGCGTCTTGTACGAAGACACGTGCATGATGTACGAAGCGTAACGAGGGCGAACATATTCACAGTGCGGTATGCCGACTTGGTTTGCGCCGGGCTGCAAGAGCGGCTACCGCAACGACGACTCTGCTTCACGACACTTCTTCGCACCTGCAAAAGACCTTACGCCATTCAAGCTTTGCATGGCAAAGATAGAAAGCTTACTGTGAAATGCAAGGTCTGTGACGTTCATTTTGAGAGTGACCACATAAATAAAGCACTACCGTCGTGTTGTAGCGGGACAAGAAGTTTTGATCCCACGTGGAAAGTGGGAACTCGCGCCAGGTGCCGTGCCGCGCTTGTTCCCAGAACTTCCACCCCACATTTCAAAGCCAAAATTTTCGGGTTTTAGGCGCAAATCCCCCCCAAAACGCACGGCGTCCCGCGAAAGCCCAGTGCCCAATTTGGAGGAGCCGCCAGAAATAGAACAGCAAAACGAAAGGCAGGCGATTGCATATATACGCTACCGAGAATGAGAGTTGCATCACACTGACATTCGATCAGTTGTCAGCTGTCGCTATGCCTTCAATGCAGTGGATTTTCGAGAGATTTTACGACGAGGTATTGAACAAGATGTGCGGAATATTTTACACTCGCCGGCTCGGGAACGGGCTGCTCAGCGCAAAAATTTGACACGGTACACATAGAAAAGACGAGGACCAGCGCTGGTCCTCGTCTTTTCTATATGTACCGTGTCAAAATTTTTGTGCTGAGCAGTTTAATAATGGAATACCAACTAGCCCAATCCCACACTTTGCTTCGGGAAGGGAGACTTACTTGTGCAAAAGATCATTGTAGTTGACGAGCAGTTTAAGTGCGTAGTGAACGGCTACAGCACGAAACGCAAACGGCTGTCGTACAGTGTAAAGTGCTGCGGGCATGGAACATCTGCTCGGTGAAGTTGAAAAACTGAAGTTGAATACTGACGACACTTCTAGCGACAGAGTACGCGCGAATAACTGCTCGGTGCTCACATCACGGCCGATCTGTTCGAATTGTTTAAGGCAGCGTAGAAGGATGCGACGTAGAAAGATGAGACACCGAAAATACAACTATCCGCTGAAAAAATTCGGCAGATCCCACGTACCATGGGAGTCGATGTTACGCGAAGCATGCGGCGGGAAGGTGACTGTGGCGTAATTTTTTTGCTGAGCGAAACGTTACGAAATGACACTAAAGATTTGTATAAACTTTACACGTACACATATATACTGAAGAGCCGCATATGTGTTATAAATCAGCTGTTTACAGGTGGGGAACGCTGCCAACGGCAACGTGGGTATTACCAACACCAAAAGCGGTAAGCTTATATGTAGTGCTTATACTTGTCCGTTATCGTGGAGAAAGCACGCATGTTTCACGAACCCGTGTGCATGTGTGGAAGGGGTTCCTAACAGTTCTTGAACAAGGTCATCATCACCGTGATCCTAGGGCCGCATGCCGCGCACGGCTTCTCAAGGAATAAAGCTTTGTAAATTTCTAAATGGTACTGGCATTATTTTCTCGCCTAATTGCGACCGGACTTCACTACACATGGACCCTCGCCACCGCGATTGCGACCGGATCCGATAACAAGTCATGAGCACTAGACGGTGCTCATGACTTGTTATCGGATCCGGTCGCAATCGCGGTGGCGAGGGGTCCATGTGTAGTGAAGTTTGAGTTATACTACAGCTGTTAGAAATCGTGGACGCCTCGGTCATTTGGTCAACAAATTGTCTGTGTATAGAGCCGGCGACATGTCGGAATCTGAACTCACCCATCGCGTTGGCGAGGTTTAGGCCGTTGAGGCGGGTAAGCCTGGATAGGGCTACGTAGATCACCATCTGTGGATGGCGCTTGTCGTGTTCGCAAGCTACCTGGGCGTATGTGACCTACGTAGCCTAGTCTACAAAGCGGCTGTCAATCAATCTGTCTTCATCCTCGGTCAGCATGAGGCCATCGCCCAGCCTCATAAGAAATGAAGAGGACACTGCGTCGTTCTGGCGGACTAAGTGCACTTTACGGTGCGATGATGTGAATATCATACGTAACTCTCGTTAATGTATTCCTCCGGGGTCGAGCAATGCTTCAACATAGCTTGCTGAATCATAGGAATAAAAATGTAATCAACGCGGAAATTTGGGCTAGTTGGTGGGTTTGGAACTTGTGCATCTTAGCAACGCAGTGGAACGAACACATGAGAGCGCCCGTCCTGTCTACGTGTTCCTTTCTCTTGTGTTCGTTCCACTGCGCTGCTAAGATGCACAAATGTAATGCTTATTAGACATCTATAAAAGCGGAGCCAACACTGGAATCACGGACGTTAATCTGATATGACGTCTGTGTTGTAGGACTACATATGTAGTGTTTATTGCTTTGTTGTAAAATTAGATACCCGGCACCACAACCACAAGCGACGTTGCACCTACATCACGCCTGCATAGGCTGTTTTTCCAAACCAGTTTGTAGACCTGGCGTGGCTTTGTGGTAGAATACCTGACTGCCACGCAGAATGCTCAGGTTCGATTCCTGCTTGGATCCTAATTTTTATTTCCATTCGTCGGGTCAGCGCTGCCGATGTCGGTTTTTCTTAACGCTCTCGCATTTAAATTACCAATGTCTGTTCTCGCCGTTCCTGTGTAGATATAGACTGTCAATCACCTGTGGCGCATACCCGTACACCGCGGCCGGTGGTAAACGGGTATGTGCCACACGTGTCTGGAGGAAAGAGTTTGACGACGCACGCGACAGGATTTTCACGTTATTCAAGTCATGACCACACAGTCATATTTGTCTAGTCCTCTTACCCTCCCATGCTAATTTTGGTCTACACCAAGTTAAGGAGGCGATGACGAGAGCACCCAGACGTAGGCGGCTAGATAGATAGATAGATAGATACGTAGATAGAAACGCTCAAAGTGCCAGAGGTTCGCTAAGAAATGCTTCGCATTTAAAATGGTTCAGAGAAGACATCTATTCGGTGTAATCGCACACTGAGATTTCATTTACCGAGTTCTCGTAAAATTTTCCGATTTTGGGTCAGTATCCCTTTAACCGTCGCGAAAACGTGTCTTGTAAACATTGCAAAGCATTCGTGATGTTTTTGGAGAAAGTTTTATTCAATAAATTGTAGAAACATTAGTACTGTTTTTCTAGAACGTTGTTGTATATCGGGTAAGTACGCTCCTTTGTGCACTATAAAGGCTTTTACAAATGTGTTAGGTTGTTCTTGGTCTAGATAAGACGGCAGCGGCTAAAATTGTGGTAGTAGTTATAAAAATTACTCTGAAAAACCTCATTCTCTTAGAAACACCTATGCTTTTAAGTTAAGCGCAATGTAGACAGCTCAAATATTGTCAAAGGGTCGTGACGTCGACGAAGGCAGCAGTCAGCAGGTCCGAGATGAAAGTCTTTATTTGGCCGAACTTGTGGCCGGGAAACTGAAAGTGAAACTACAGCAATACACTGAGAGCGGCGAACAGAGCGTTGACCGTCGATCAAATGACAAGCAGTCATGCGCGTCGGCTTTTATACAGGCGCTATCGAACTTTCCAGCGATATCGCTGGTGGCGGCGTTATCTCTCGACAAAGATGGAACATTCGCGTGCAGCGCGCAATCTTACCAAAACGATCTATTACAATCGCGAAGCTTCTAGAACACTGCTTCGCGGACAGCATCGGGCGTTGATAACCGTCCTTGCTGGTCAAACTCGAATACATCAAAATAAAACAAGAAGTGGGCGTGACATTATAGACCGAACATCGATTCTTAACCAATCAAAGAACGCACGCGGGCCAATGCATACAGACGACCTTATGCATATCCACCAAAGCATCCACCTAACTAGTATAATAAGAAAGTTGCCGCGCAGTTGCCGCGAGCAACTGCGCGGCGCACCGCAGCGTTATGCCGTGGCAGCAGACGACGCGCCGATAGTGGCGCAAGACGGAACTGCAGTGCCGCTAGTTCTCGCGACCGCCGTTCGGACCACCCTCCTCCGCTGGCGGAGATACGGAGCTTTGAAACTGAGTTTGTTCTAGTAACGTTGGTTCAAACTGAGAGTATCCATTGGCGAGCCTCACTTCATATAGCATTAGTTTCTTGCTATCGCATTCATTGCTTCGGCCTTGCGGCGAAACTGTGACTTTTTTCCATGAATCAAACAGAAACGAACAAACAGCATTTTATTATGTCTCTTGATGCAAGGAAGGTTCTTTTTTTATTGCTGCTAGTTTGATTACTAGTGATTAATTGTAGACAGACTCTCATACGTCATCGGGATCATTTCCAAAATGTGCCGCTCATGGCGTTCATCGTGTGATACATTTAGCTTAATTTCTCGGTAAGTAGGGCACTGCTGTTGATAATATTGCCGTTTTAGACGTTGTCATACATTGAGCTTTCACTCTGACATAAATTGTTATTTGCCTTTAGTGTCCCTCTAAATAAGCAGGAGTAAGGAAATCTTAGAACAATGTCAAATTGATAACTCAAAATGCAGGATTATCTAAGTTCTGCGAAAATCAGTAGAATTTCCTTCATACCTTCGTGACAGTGTTGGGTGCATGACAGTCATACATGCCCATAAAAAAAAAAAAAAATGCGCAATGTGCACTAAGTAGATTTCTAAGATGGTTTATACACGTGGTCATATAGCCACCGCAAGTATGACAGCCACATGGGAATGCTAAAGATAAAGAATGTCAGCCTAAGCAGGAACATTGCCTATTCAAAAACTCTAATTTATCTTTCCTCAATGAAGAAGCACTCACTGGCAAAGAGAATTATGTCCAAACTTCCCATTCTAGAAGTTCACAGCCAAAATGTGGCACAAATAGTGCTGGGCTCCCATCATGAGTTTTAAGGCATTTCCACGAATACGGCACCACTTTTATGCCGGAAGGCCATCATGAGTTTTAAGGAATTTCCACTTATACGGGACCACTTTTACACGGGAGGTTTCTCATCAGTTTCACAAGTTGAGCCTTTTGCAGAACTTTGGTTTGGGCACATTGCTTCATGATCGCATATTTGGGAAGGCAGTGCTAAAAAACAAGAGGAACAGAAACACATAGATGGGCACAGACCATAGTGTCGATTGTGTGTTTCTGTTCCTCTATTTGTTAGCGTTGTTTTCCCAAATGTTCGAGTCTTTGCTTACTTTTGGATGTAACAATTACTGCGGTTGGTAAGCAATCAACAAGCATTGAACGCACGCTGCCGAAGTCTAGGGCATGGATTCCTTCAGCACATTTTGTTTTTCTTTTTGCCCTCTCATTGTTACATTCCCAAAGTATCGGAACACATCAGAACACGAAGAGGAATGGGTACTAGCAACATTGATATTTTTCTTTGAATGGTATTTTTGGATCTTACTTTAAAAGAAATATGTGCGACACAGCATGGCCAATTGTAAGTGAACCTAAACGCAGTTCCCAGTGAAAAGAGACAATTTATATTGAAAGCTCAGAGGTGCACTCTTTTTAGCAGTGGATGAAGTACAAGGCAGTGTGATATAAAGTTGGATAAGATGAAGACGTTAGTATCATTATTCGCCTGGTATGCTACTCCAGCTGTTGGGTTGTAAATCAGTTAATATAGAGCTTTGAAAGAATACTTTGTCAGTCTAAGCTAATTTAGTATCTCTCTTCAGTGTGTTCCTTTGTGTCAATTAAGATAAACAAGGACGTCTTTAACTGAACTGTTGAACTTGCTCAGAGAGGCTAGGAAAATGTGTACACACATCAGGGAGAATGAGAGAAACAAACAAATACTCACAGTCTCTAGACATGCCCACTGCCAAGCATTTCTTGAAGCGGCAGTACTGGCAGCGGTTACGATTTAACCGAATCACCAGGCACTTGCCATCCCGTAGGCACCGGTATTCAATTTGCTTTTGGATGCTCCTTCGGAAGAATCCCTGTGACACAAGGGTAAAAAACAAAACATGAAGAAATGTGATTGAACCGTACGGCTTTAGTGTGCGCCTGCTCATCTTCCTGAACATCTAAGAAATAATTCGACTCCTACAGAAAGAATTAAACTGCCAGAGAGCACGGATCAGAACAAATAAAAAGGCTGCCTACTGGCAAGAAAAGAAATGACCATAAAGCCAGCAGACTCATATTAGACTCTAAATAAAAGCATGCCACAACCTTAACGCTACTTAAACACGGCAGCAGGTTTCAAATGCAACAGTGAAAAATCACTTTCTCCCAAGACGATGTAAGTATTATCTACGCACCCCAAGTTTGACCTTCTGTACACACCACGAGAAAAGGTTACCAGTAGATCGCCATGCTGAACTGGTCATGTGGGTGCACTAAACTGTGCTTCACTAGGGCGATAAGATTACAACGGCATCTGCAGACCCTACGCTTAGCTAAACGAACGGGGACTTTCCAATCACAGCAAGTTCCTTTACCCGGTGACGATAACATTCCTGGAAAGCAAAGTGCGCTTAGTACATAGTGTGGCCCGTAACAATTCAAAATTACGACGTACTATGCACAAAGTAAACAAGGAGAAAGAAACTTCGTATGTGCGATGAACGCAGGGACCGACAACCCCGATCGGCCACACTTCCCAATACTTCTGACGCTCGGATATGCACTTCTAACGAATTATATAGTGATGAGTCAATATCAAGCTTCTGGAATTAGACAACCGTAACAAATATGCTGCCCAAATGCATTCATAACTGGGCGTTCACGCGAAAAAGCATCGAATCTTAACACCAGACAAGCGTGAAGCGCAGGCAGCTTACCAAGCGTAGGAAATAGCGACAAGAGGGAATAAAGAACACATGCGGCAATAGATCGAGAGCAAAAAACGTTCAACTATCGACCCTCACATTTTATGAACGCGCGCACACCGAGACATCAAGCAGCGACATTAAAAACAAAAACAAAGAAATGGCTGGTGTCAACGGCCAGGGCGTCATGACACAGCAGAGAGGCCAGAAAGAGCGCCACTCGGCAGCACGTCAAATACCTCATAAAACGTCGATGAGCGTTCGGAACACGGAGCAGTGTTCACTCTTAATGAGAAGGAGACATAACACGCAAATTCTTTCGGGCGATCCAAGCAGACAAAGCGAAAAGAAAGTCGCTCGCCAACTTTTTCTCGTCGCGGCAGATCGCTGCCCTGTCAGTGGAGCCTAGTTTCAAAATAACTCGCCACTACTTCCTACAATCGACTCGAAGCTGCGAAGTATCACGCAACAACGCTAGCCTAGCCGATCGCACAGTAAAAAAATATCACAGAGCACAGAATCAGTCGTCCTTCTCAAACCAGGGAGCCGGTTACACATCGAAAAGTTAGGACTCTCACTTACGTCAAGTGCGGTGCATGTTTTTTTTTCTTTCCTTCGGAGGCAACGTCCCGAGCAGAGTTGGGAGGTTCGGCGCTGAAAGTTGGTTGGACGCTAGCGGCAGTTGTTCGATTGCAGTAATAAGAATTTATAGAGCTTAGGTTAACGTCCTGTCACCGCGCGCGGCGAGCAGCGGCACAGCCGAGCCAGATCCCCTTTGTTTTAGGTATGCCGTCCCGCAAGCAACAAAGTTAAAAAGTTTCTAAACTGCCGACGTAGCTCCCGCTAGTGTTTCCCGCGATGGCGCTGCCGGTAACCGGTTCGGCAAGTCGGGAGCGGGCGCCACCGAAGTGAGTTTCGGTTTCGAAACAGGCGAGGGCCTTGCGTTCTGTCGCGGTTGCCTTCCCTTGTAAAACACAGCAATATTGACCGCCAAGGTTCACCTGGAAAGCTAATAACAAATCCGATATCCAACGTACATGCGTGACATCAGCAAACGCTGGTGGACAGATGTTATGCGGGATGCATTATTGCGGTCGTCGGACATCTGAGGCGAATTCCGCCTCTTTAACGAAGCCACGCGCGATAACGAAATAGAATGTGGCAGCCTAGTTGCGCTCTACCACTTCGGACGCTTAGAGATTCATTATCCGACTAGCATGCATAATGCACCAGGGCAAATGCTTATTTGGTGGTCTGAACTGTTACAGTACAAGAAAATATACACATTTAGGAACGAAAACATTATAGTCGCCGTAATAAAAGAAGACACGTTATTTTATCGAACGGTACTCGGTCGGTGACATATGATGGCGTTTATTAGTGATGATACTTATTACTTGTAATATCGACTTTGAATATTTATGAATATTTATACTACTTGATACTGCGCCTGTTAGGCATTCTCACGCACATTCTCGTGGAAGAAAACAGGGGGACATCTTCTGGTACTGTAGTTGGTGCATGTTTGTAAGCATAATTATCCGCATTAAAACAAAAACAAACGCAGCCACGCGTAGAAAGGAGGACAATCGAGGGAAAAAATATGCGAGAAAGGGTATATATATATATATATATATATGTGTGTGTGTGTGTGTGTGTGTGTGTGTGTGTGTGTGTGTGTGTGTGTGTTTTCTTCTCGTCGCAAAATGGATGTTTGGACGCGTTTATGTTTAGTGGTCTTAATTAATACCTATTTTCAACTTTTCTTGTTCTATGTAAATTCCTTTTATTTCTGTGCTTTAAATGATAAGCTCATTTATTCAGGAAAGGAATGATCGAGAGTCGCTGGAGATGGGGAGAGAGGAGGGGACGTAGGTACACACTCGACGCAATATAAATGACGTTAGGTGGCTGAGAGATTATATTTATGAAACCGTACAAAGACGGGAACAAGAAGACGACACACAGTGCTCTGTGTGTCGTCTTCTTGTTCCCGTCTTTGTGCGCTTACCGGTTTCATAATGTCAATGTACCAACTAGCTCTGACCCAGCCTCTGATTCATATTATATTTATCTACAAAGGGCTGGTATGCGGGTTCGATTCCTGGTCATATTATATATAGGCCGAATTTTGATCGGGCCGAAATGCAGTAACGACCATGTAGATTCCAGTGCCCGTTAACGAACCTCAGGTGATCAGAATTAATCGAGATAGCGCCACAACTGCTTGCCTCGTAACCATATCGTGGTTTTGGAAGTTCAAACCTGAGCGTTTACTTCATATGTGTATACTTTTGTTAACTTTGACATCTGTATGCCCTCTTACTTGGGATGCGGTCAATTTCCCCATTAGGGATATACTTGAAGACTCACTCTAAGAAAAAAAAAAGGTATCATTTCACACTTTTTTTTTGCTACACATGTGACTCTCACATGCATAACTCCCTTTAGAGAGTCACATTGACTCTCTTTAGGAGAGTCGTGGGATGTATTGCCGCAGAGACTGCCGACAATAAGTTTTCTCTACCAAGAAGCCAGCGTCCGCAATGTCTCGCGCCTGCTCGTGCTTCATGTGGCCGCGCAACGCATGCCTCTCGCGCACGGTCACGAGACTGTGGGTTCACCTGCGGGCCAGAAGAAGAAGGGCGTTCGTCGAACGGACACTTTTTATGTGTGGCACGCTATAGCGGACCCCCTGATTTTGCACCTAGTTATCTGGGCACAAGATCGCCTACAATAAACGAGTGTTTGTGTTTCCCCTCTTCAATATACGCGTTCTGGTGGAGGTGCGGGGTATGATTGGAAGTCCCCTGGGTGCAAGAGAGCGGAGCCCTGACCCTCAGCGATTGGAACCTGGCGGACTGACTCCAGTACACCAGCGTGCAAGCCGCCGCCTCCGAGGAGACCCACCTGAATTTGGACCGCTCCCTACTGCTCCGGCAACACAGGCATCGTCCACTGCCAACGAAAGAACGATGGCCAGCCCGGTGACATCCGAACTCATCGTGTCCCCACCGTGCATGCCTGAGCCCTCCCACGGTGATACGTACGAAGATGTGGAGGACTGGTTAGAAAACTTCGAGCGGGTGGCGAACATCAACGGCTGGGACGAGGCAAGAAAACTGAATCGCGTGTACTTCGCGTTGGAGGATGCAGCGAGGAGACGGTATGAAAACCACGAAGCGGTGATACCGACCTGGCAAGAGTTTCGACGACATCTGGTCGCTACGTATGCCAGCACCGATCGTCGAGAGAAGGCAGAGAATGCTCTCCAGTCCAGGAACCAGCGCACGAACGAAAGCGTTGGCATGTATATCGAGAATATGTCCCGCCTTTTCGGACGCGCCGATCCGAACATGACCGAAGAGAAAAAACTGCGTCACCTGATGCGAGGAGTCAAACAGGACTTATTCGTAGGGTTTGTTCGCAACCCACCACGGACCGTTGCTGAGTTCCGCAGCGAAGCCACGACCATAGAGCGCGCATTGCAGCAGCGCTCCCGTCACTACAACCGTGATGCCAGTAGTAGCTACAGATGTCCTTTCGACAAGCATGGGCAGCAACAGCAAAGCGCTGAGGGAAATGGTACGATCCATTGTAAAGGAAGAGCTTCGAAAGCTTCTGCACCCACAGGTTACGCCGACAGTCTCACCTCTTGCCACTGTTATTCGGGATGAAGTTCGTCACGCCATTCTGCAAGCGGAACCCGAGGCGCAACCTGTTCGACTCGAACAGCCATTGCAGGAACGTCGAGTACCAACGTACGCCGATGCTTTGCGCCAACCCGTCGTGCACAGTGCTTCGTTTGCAGCCCCCGGTGGCCGTCCATCGGCTTCGAGCGGCTCACCTTTTCTAGAAGATTTGAGGCCACGAAAAAGCGACGTGTGGCGCACACCCGACAGGACGCCGCTTTGTTTTCATTGCGGAGAAGCTGGACACCTTTACAGAATGTGCCCATATCGAAGAGTCAGTCTCCGCGGGTTTTCTGTAAATGCGCCATGCCACCGTAATGGTGAAAGACCCGTCGAAATCGAGGACTACTTGTCAAGGCATCAATTTCCAGCTGCTAGTTTCCAGCACGAGCCAAGGTCACCAGCGCCTGCTCGTTATCGATCGCCAAGCCCTCGGCGTTCAAGTTCACCAACTGCAAGCGCAACAAGGCGCCGTTCAATGAGTCCCCGTCAGGAAAACTGAAGCCAGCGACCTGGGGAGGCAAGGCCGCTGATGTCCGACAAAGCGAAGATCCTCCGTCAATGCCCCAGCGCAGCAGCGGCGAGCAGAATACGACGACTAAGATAAGTAAAGAAAAAATTTCTTCGGACTTGCGCGTAACCGTAGATGGGTGTGAATTGAACGTTTTAGTCGACACAGGTGCCGATTATTCAGTCGTAAGCTATGCTATCGCAAAGGACTTAAAGAAAGTTTTGACGCCTTGGAGTGGATCACAAATACGTACGGCTGGGGGCCATCTCATTACACCTCTGGGAAGATGTACCGCAGGAATTGGAATTCAAGGTTCTATTTACGTCGCTGATTTCGTCGTACTTCCAGAACGCTCGAGGGACGTAATACTCGGGATGGATTTTCTGTTGGCGAACGGTGCTAAAATCAACCTGCAGAATTCTAGCGTTTCTTTCTCGACGAAGCTGGCCATAGACTCGAAGGAGCCGGAGTGTCCTGCATTGCGTGTTATCGACGATGACGTAACGGTGCCACCACGATGCAGCGTGCTGGTTGGCGTAAGGAATGACGCATTCGTCGACTATGAAGTCATAGCGGATGCCAACGTCGAATTGCTGCTGAAGAAAGGCATTTGCATAGCTCGATCGGGGCATTATTCAGTTACGTGGTGGGTGTGCCAATGTATTGCTCACGAATTTCGGAAATGAAATTCAGCATGTTGCAAAGAACACTGCCATTGCCTTTCTAAACAATTTTGCAGCTGTGACAGATTTAAGTAGCCTGCCGTCAGGACCACCTGCCTCAGAAACTGTGCATGATGTCGGAGGAACAGTTGCAATCAGCCAAAATCTGTCGCCAGCCGAGAAGAAAATCATACAAGACCTGATAAGAGATTTTGCAGGATGTTTCTCCACCACGTCAAAAGTTCGGCGCACCCAGATTGTTAAGCATAGAATAATAACAGACGAAACAACAAGGCCAGTATACCAACACCCGTATCGAGTATCGCCGAAAGAACGAGAGATCATAAAGGGTCAAGTGCAAGAGATGTTGGAGGACGATGTCATTCAGCCATCCAAAAGCCCATGGGCATCGCCGGTAATTCTTGTGAGGAAGAAGGACAATAAAAATTTGGAGGCACAAAGGAACAAGGACAAGAAATGACAGGACTGGTGCCAATCCTTTGTGCCTCCAAATTTTTGTCAGACCATGCACCAACTAGCCCAAGAACGCGTTTTAGTCGAATGACAATACGTTGAGATTCTGTGTCGACTACCGCAAACTGAACAGCGTGACCAAGCGGGATGTATACCCCTTGCCTCGAATCGATGATACATTGTATCGGCTCCGGAATGCAAGATATTTTTCTTCATTGGATTTAAAAAGCGGGTATTGGCAAATTGAAGGGGATGGAAGAGAGCGTGAAAAGACTGCTTTCGTAACCCCGGACGGCCTGTATGAGTTTAAAGCACTCCCATTCGGCCTCTGTTGTGCGCCAGCGACATTCCAGCGCATGATGGACAGTGTCCTCTCGGGCCTCAAATGGCAGTCTTGTTTAGTCTACCTGGACGACGTAGTGGTCTTTTCGGCAACGTTTGACCAGCACATAGAGAGACTACGTTTAGTACTTCAGGCTATTGAGTCCGCTGGCTTGACGATTAAACAGGAAAAGTGCCAGTTTGGATTTGAGAAGCTTCGATTCCTGGGTCATGTGATCAGAGCTGAAGGTATTGGCCCGGACCCCGACAAGACTGCGGCCGTCGCACGATTTGCAAAGCCAAGAGACAAGGAAGAGCTGCGTCGATTTTTGGGTTTATGCTCTTACTATAGGCGATTTGTGGAAAATTTCTCAAAAAATGCCGAACCTCTAACAAGACTCACGAAAGAGGAGGTACCATTCGTTTGGCATGCTGAGCAAGAAATGGCTTTAGTGAAATGAAGCAACGTTTGCAAGCCCCGCCTATCCTCGCCCACTTCGACGAGACCGCCGACACGGAAGTCCATACAGATGCAAGCAATCTTGGCCTCGGCGCGGTCCTCGTTCAGTGGCAAAAGGGAGCAGAGAAAGTGATAGCGTATGCGAGCCGCACCCTCTCAAAACCTGAGAGAAATTACTCCGCGACAGAAAAAGAGTGCTTGGCAGTCATATGGGCGATCAGCAAATTCAGGCCATACCTCTACGGCAGGCCGTTCCGTGCCGTCAGCGACCACCAGGGGCGTAGCCAGAAATTTTTTTCGGGGGGGGGGGGGGAGGTTCAACCATACTTCATGTATGTTCGTGCGTGCGTTTGTATGTGTGCGTGTATATATACGCAAGCAAAATTGAAAAATTTCGGGAGGGTTTGAACCCCCCCCCCCTTGGCTACGCCCCCGGCGACCACCCCTCACTTTGTTGGCTGAGCTTAAAAGACCCGTCGGGACGACTGGCGAGATGGAGCCTCAGGCTCCAAGAATACGACATTACCGTTGTATATAGGTCTGGCAGAAAACACAACGATGCTGATTGCTTGTCACGCTCGCCACTCGACTCTACTCCTTCAGAAGAAGAGGACTTCCCATTCTTTTGTGTAATGGAAACTTCATAAATTGCCGAGCATCAACGGGCTGACACAGAACTGCTCCAATTGATAAAGCATCTCGAAGGGTTTGACGTCCAAGTTCCACGCGCATTTAAGAGAGGATTATCCTCATTCTGCCTCCGAGCTAATGCACTCTACAAGAGGAACTTTGAGCACCACAAGGAGAAGTTCCTACTCGTTGTACCGTCAGCCATGAGGCCTGAAATCTTAGAAGCTTGTCACGATGAACCGTCGGCGGGCCACTTGGGCGTCAGTCTAACATTCGCCAGAATGCACCAAAAATATTACTGGCCCAAGTTGTTTGCGTCTGTGCGGCATTACGTGAAGACATGTCGCGAATGTCAAAGGCGCAAAGCACCACCCCTCAAGATGGCAGGCCTTCTCCAGCCCATAGACCCTCCCAAGACTTCATTTAAACAAGTGGGAATGGACCATCTCGGACCGTTTCCAATGTCGTCATCAGGGAAAAGGTGGATCGTCGTCGCAACGGACTATTTGACACGGTATACGCTGAAACCGGCTGCCTTGAGCGAGGAACGGCAACTGAAGTTGACAAGTTTTTCGTTCAAAACATAGTTCTTCGACATGGTGCCCCAATGGTCGTGATTACCGATCGAGGAGCAGCCTTCACATCTGCGTTGATGCAGTCCTTGATGATTATGACTAATACCAGTCATAGAAAAAGCACTGCATACTGCCCACAAACGAACGGGTTGACGGAACGCCTAAACCGAACCATTGCTGACATGCTATCGATGTATGTTGACATTGAGCATAAGGCGTGGGACGAAATCCTGCCATACGCAACTTTCGCCTATAATACGGCCCTACAGGAGACTACCCGCGCGTCCCTCCATTTCAGCTGGTCTACGGCCGCACTGTCACTACGACACTCGACGCGATGTTACCAGTAGACAACGACAATTACGAGCCATCTGAAGTTGACGACTTTGTACAAAGAGCTGAACAAGCACGCCAGTTGGCACGACACCGAATAATTCAACAGCAACGCAAGGACGCAAGCCACTACAACCTGCGCCGCCGAGAAGTTCAGTACCATCCAGGCGATAAAGTGTGGATATGGAAACCAATAAGACGCCGCGGGCTCTCAGAAAAGCTCCTCCGTCGGTACTTTGGTCCATATAAGGTTCTCCGACGACTGAGTGACCTAAACTACCAAGTCATCCCCGATGGACACGAGCGCTCAAAACGGCAAAACACTGCGGAGGTCGTACACGTAGTGCGCATGAAATCCTATTACGAGAGACAGTGAAAAAATCACAGCATATCCACGGAGTGAATGATGATGAGTGGGCGAAGCTGCGGAGGTTCATCGGTAAACCGTGAATCTTCCGTGAATTCTGCCAGGTACATCATCACCGACGTGAGATCGGGCGCGTTTATACTAAAGGTTCGATGAGAGTTATGACGACTTGCAGCTCACTTTAATTTTACATGTACGCTGTGAATTTTCATTGTTTAGAAAACCATTGCTTTAGAAAACATCTGGCGTCTTTCGTTAAGCAGCTGGCGTCTTTTCGTTTTGCTTTAGAAACATCTGGCGTTCTTTCGTTTTGCTTTTAGAAAACATCTGGCGTATTTTGTTTTGCTTTTAGAAAACATCTGGCGTATTTCGTTGGTTTATTTCATCAATCAACGTCGTTTTGAACAAAATTTTTATTGTTTAATCATGCACAGGAGAAATCTCACCAGGCACTACCTTGGAGGTAAACAATGGCTGCTAATGGGAATGAGAGACAGAAGAAGTCGGCTTTTAGCTAACACTTACACTTCTACTTCTACTAACGTTTCCTACTGGAACATGCCAATGGCTGCTAATGGGGAATGAGAGACAGAAGAATTCGTCTTTCAGTTAACGCGCACGTTGCGAATTTTTTATTGTTCAACAACGCACAGGAGAAATCTCCCACCGGCACCACCTTGGAGGTCAAGATCTGGTACTAGCGTTACGACTGGTTATGCACTACGAGGGACGAACGGGTGCCGCTTTAAGGAGCTTCGCCCCTAAAAGCTCCTTTCTTGTCCACTCATCGTGTCCCCACCGTGCATGCCTGAGCCCTCCCACGGTGATACGTACGAAGATGTGGAGGACTGGTTAGAAAACTTCGAGCGGGTGGCGAACATCAACGGCTGGGACGAGGCAAGAAAACTGAATCGCGTGTACTTCGCGTTGGAGGATGCAGCGAGGAGATGGTATGAAAACCACGAAGCGGTGATACCGACCTGGCAAGAGTTTCGACGACATCTGGTCGCTACGTATGCCAGCACCGATCGTCGAGAGAAGGCATGCAGAGAATGCTCTCCAGTCCAGGAACCAGCGCACGAACGAAAGCGTTGGCATGTATAACCCCCTTGTGTTCAGGCTGGGGGGGGGGGGGGGGACACCTCTTGCATTGTCCCTCCTTGAGATTTATCTTTCAAACGCCATATATGTTTGTATTGCTTGAGTTGTAAGTATAGTGCAATAAACTTTTTTTTTGTTAATGCCTGTTTATTTTGTGGTGTGTGTAAGCCTGTGTTCAATACACTTCAGTTGTGTGAGACTAATGAAATCGCAACTGCCGCTTGACCGCTTTCCGAGAAGACTCAACGGAACAATGCAATTACATGAGCTGGGAACCCATGCTCGTTTTTTTTTTAAATTTTATTTTGAAGCATGGTTTTAATTTTATATAAATAAAAATAAAAACAATATGGCCACCATGGCAAGATGTGTGTCCCCCCTTGTGATTTAACTGGATTTACGCCACTGCCCGCAATAATGCGTAGTTCGCGGCGTAGGGAACTTCAGAATATTAATTCATAGATTAATTAACTAAATGGTAAATAATTTATTGTTGAACCAAAGTTAGACTCAGGCCCGTAGCCAGGGGGGAACTCAAGCCCCCCCCCCCCCCGAAATTTTGGTGAATTAGGTGTTTTTACCAAAAATAAATAATGAAAATAGGAGTTTTTCTCAAATGGTCAAAGTTTTCAGCAAGTGCCCCCCCCGAAAAAAAAAATACCTGGCTACGGGCCTGGTTCGACTGTAGAAGGCGGTCATAGTTTGTACGCGAATCACACGTACAGAAATCATGCAAATATAGCGCCAAATTCTGGGAACGTGTGAACTCAAAAATTGTACATGCATACGCATGCGTACACAGCTAATGCTTTGTTAAATTGTGGAGAAATGCTATTCTGAAATTGTGCTCCTGACGACAGACATGTTCCTTACGTCAAATGCGTTAAACGCGTTTATTCAAACGACACAATGCCCGTCTCCTATTGACTATTGTCGTGAGGGGTTGACGGCCCCAATGCGATACTATACAGCTCCTTTGAGATGGATAGTGAGTTCCATCTGCCGTACCGGAGTTATTATTATTTTCTTGATATATCGTGTTAATGTTGCAGTAAATGGCCAAACGTCTTCTTTTGTACAAGGCAGTAGCGTAGCCAGAAATATTTTTCGGGGAGGGGGGAGGGTTCAACCATACTTTATGTATGTTCGTGCTTGCGTTTTGTATGTATGCGTGTATATGTACACATGCAACAGACAGACAGACAATTAGCTTTATTTGATACTGAGGAGCTTTCGCGGGAACCCCTATGCAAAACTGAAAATTTTCGACGGGAGTTTGTGCCCCCCCTCCTCCTGTCTACGCCAGTGGTACAAGGCAAACTACATTAGGGTCCCTCAAGGGTCAGTATTAGGCCCGCTCCTCTTCTCAATTTTTAGAGGCGAAGCTCCTTAAGGCGGCACCCGTTCGTCCCTCGTAGTAGTAGTCGTAGTCCGTAACAAGTCTTACGCTTTGACCTCCAAGGTGGTGCCGGTTGGAGATTTTTCCTGTGCGTTGTTGAACAATAAAAAATTCGCAGCGTGCGCGTTAACTAAAAGCCGAATTCTTCTGTCTCTCGTTCCCCATTAGCAGCCATTGGCATGTTCCAGTAGGAAACGTTAGTAGAAGTAGAAGTGTAAGTGTTAGCTAAAAGCCGACTTCTTCTGTCTCTCATTCCCATTAGCAGCCATTGTTTACCTCCAAGGTAGTGCCTGGTGAGATTTCTCCTGTGCGTGATTAAACAATAAAAATTTTGTTCAAAACGCCGTTGATTGATGAAATAAACCAACGAAAGACGCCAGATGTTTTGTAAAAGCAGAACGAAAGAACGCCAGATGTTTCTAAAGCAAAACGAAAAGACGCCAGCTGCTTAACGAAAGACGCCAGATGTTTTCTAAAGCAATGGTTTTCTAAACAATGAAAATTCACAGCGTACATGTAAAATTAAAGTGAGCTGCAAGTCGTCATAACTCTCATCGAACCTTTAGTATAAACGCGCCCGATCTCACGTCGGTGATGATGTACTGGGCAGAATTCACGGAAGATTCACGGTTTACCGATGAACCTCCGCAGCTTCGCCCACTCATCATCATTCACTCCGTGGATATGCTGTGATTTTTTTTAATGACCTTTATTTCGCCATTCGTAATTCATCTTTCCTTCCATATGCCGATGGATGGATGGTGGAACTTTCTTAAATATAGTCCTGAGAGATGACATAAATATATTTAAGGAAATTCATTCTGTTAACAATTGTCGCATGCTGCATTCAGCTTTGCCCGAAATTGAATAATACGACCGCAAAAGTGGCTCTTGACCGACATATCGAGGAATCCTGCGTTTATTCTTTGGTGTGCCAGCTCGCACCGCGTTCCAACAACCCACGATCTGCGCGTTGCTGCAGAGCCGCGTAGGCCACAGCATGGATCGCTTTTGCGGCGAAAAGATCGCTGATATATATATATATATATATATATATATATATATATATATATATATATATATATATATATATATATATATATATATATATATATATATATATTTATATATATATATATATATATATATATATATATATATATATATATATATATATATATATATATATATATATATATATATATATATATAGTGTGAGCGCTGACTGTGTCGGTCATCATCTTCACTTGTGCACAGGGGCGTAGCCAGAAATTTTTTCGGGGGGGGGGGGGGGCGTGTATATGTATATACGCAAGCAAAACTGAAAAATTTCGGGGGGGGATTGAACCCCCCAACCCCCCCCCCCCTGGCTACGCCCCCGCTTGTGCATACAAATCATCGTGTTGGCTCGCCGGCGTTCGGTTTTTGGTTCGCGCGCCTTTGCTGTAAATATAACAATCGTTCCATCGTACCTGACATCGTATAGGGCACGCGTTGGCTTATACCTGAAAGATCATAAAAACAACTTAAACAAGCTATAGCTTAGTTATGCCGTTAATTATTGCGTAAGATCATGTATCTCAATTATCAGAAGCCAAACACGACGCCCTAGAACAGCTCTGCAGGCATGCGTCCGTTAGCACGCCTTGACAGTAGACAAATGTCAGTTGAAACAGTTCTTGCATGCCGTCAACACAAGACATCACAGCTGAAGGCGACGAAGGCACCGCTGAAGTTTTTAAGAGAGACGAACTTGGACAAGCGGCTGTGAGAAAAATGTCGCGTACCACGCAAGAGTGACCGACTGATTCTGTGTGTGCAGTGTCATGTGCTATCTTTCTCACTTTCTCTCTCTCTTTCCTCTCCATCTTTAATCTCCCCCACCCTGTCCCCATGTGTAGGGTAGCAAACCGGTTGTCCCATACTGGTTAACCTCCCTGCCTTTCCTTCTCTATTATTTCTTCTCTCTTCTGCCACTTTGAACGATGAAGCGGTTGAATATTACCTTTTCATGGTCCAAGGGGGTATTAGTACCATTCCATAATTTTAGCACTATTGCCACTTTTGACGTTATATACAGCAGTATTACTAAAAGAAGTGGCAAGCAGTTGTGTGACTTGCATTATTTGCTGCGAAAAGGCCCCCGCTGGAACCATGCGCTGACGTGCTATGCAGTGAAGGCCAGGCAAAGGAAGACTTCGTACGACCTTGTGGTTGTTCAGTTAGAAAAATTTTTTTCTCGCCTAAAACAAAAACTACTCTTTTCAAGCTTCCTGTACGTCATACCCACAAAGCATAGTACACAACGATGTAAAATTCATATTTTCACTTGGACCGCTACATTGTGAAAATGAAGCCTCAATATGGGTCAAAACGCTCTTTTTCCGAAATTTGGCACAATATTGCCGCAACGTTTCTTCTTCTTTCGTTTTCGCAGTATTTTTATCACTTATTATAGGAACCTAAAAAGCCTTCAATGTGAATATATTACTCGCGGAAAAATCGGTGCTCTTTCTAAGAAATGATAAACACGCAGCATTTTGCGACTTTTCCTCAAGGCCAAAAATAATGAAAGTTGAAACAAAAATGAATAACTATCATAGTCATGAAAACGCAGCGCCTTGAAATTAAGGAAAAAATTGTTTCGTAGTAATGGCTCAAACCAGTAAATTTATATAAATTGTTATGTACGACACATTTTCACTTCCGTGC
This sequence comes from Rhipicephalus sanguineus, assembly GCF_013339695.2. Classification (NCBI taxonomy): domain Eukaryota; kingdom Metazoa; phylum Arthropoda; class Arachnida; order Ixodida; family Ixodidae; genus Rhipicephalus; species Rhipicephalus sanguineus. Next base: position 33,337,792 of record NC_051177.1, read on the forward strand.
CCCAAGTTCGAAGCGCCCTCTAGGCAACATAAATTTTTTTCCCGAAATATAACGCCTCAATAACTATGGCTGACATTCACACATACCAGCCTAATTTCAGCATGATCGGACATGGTTGAAAATTTATCAGGTACACTCGATATGGAATGACCCCACACACACACACACACACACACACACACACACACACACACACACACACACACACACACACACACACACACACACACACACACACACACACACACACACACACACACACACACACACACACACACACACACACACACACACACACACACACACACACACACACACACACACACACACACACACACACACACACACACACACACACACACACACACACACACACACACACACACACACACACACACACACACACACACACACACACACACACACACACACACACACACACACACACACACACACACACACACACACACACACACACACACACATTGCCACGCGCATTTCTTTATCGCTTTTGCTGTATTCGGTTTTCGGCCGCAAAGACTGTCAGCAACGCTCAGCGCGAACCGCGCCTCATTGTTCGAGAAGCTTCGCGCACATTGTGGATCGTTTTGTTAAGATTGCGCGCAAGACGCGCACACTCGAGCTTATTCTAGAATTTGCACGACAGCCAGCGATAACGCTGGAATATTCGACGGCACATGTTTAAATGCCGACGCGCTTCACCGCTTGTCAGTTGATCGACGGTCGACGCTCTGTTCGCCGCTATCAGTGCATACAGTGTGGCCACAAGTTCAGCCACAAGTTCGGCCAAATAAAGACTTTCATCTCGGACACGTCGCCTGCGGTCTTCGTCCACGTCACGACCACGTGACAATATATTGCCACTTCATGAGCCCCCCCCCCCCCCCTCCAATAAAGGGAGACTTTAAGCCCTGTTTGAAGAACACCTAAGACAATTCAATTCTCCCATGTCCTTCCCCAAGTTATACATAACACTCTGTCTTCCACAGCTTGAATATGCAGCTGTGATATGGAATGGCATTTCAAAATTCAACAGTAACACCAGTTAGCGGGTCCAGACAAAAGTCCTAAGCATGTACTACAACCGCCGCTTCGCTAGAATTGACATTGTACCTTGTTCTGGCACTGTTGGATTATTGTCATTGCAATCATATCACTGCTGATGAAATCGCGTTGATCTGCTTGTTCTTTTCAAGCTTGTTCACAACATCATATAACCTGCTCTGAACTGCTCAGTTGAATTGTTTGTTTCTTTCTTTCGAATTCCGCGTATAAGATAACCAGAGGGCATAGACCGTTTCATGCAGCTGCATGCCTCTGGCCTCTGCTAACACACATCCGTCCACGGTATACAAAGTCGCTGTTTTCCTCCGAGCCTTCGCGCTGTTTTAACATAGCGTCATACTTTACTCAAATCCTTTTCTACTTTGTCTTTCAGCTATATACCTTGTGCATTGCTGTAGGCAGTTTGTTCTTATTATTGTCCTTCTATATCTAGCACTGACAACTGGGCGAGTTGGTACGGATGCATGGATTTAGAATGGCACAACAAGGCAGACGAAGATACGAACATTCGTCTTTTCGTTTGCCTTGCTGCGCCGCTCTAAATCCATGAATCCTATATTTTCTCGTGTTGTGTTACATTATTTTTGCCCTGCTGTACTAACTTCCTGTTATAACTTTTTTCCGCTTTTTTGTTCCCCCCCGCATTTTCTCCTGTAGACTGTCTTTACTCTACTGCTTGTTATCTTGTACTGTTCTTTTTTTTTTCTCTCTGCCGCGCGCCAGCACGAAGACCTTGTGATCGTTGCCGGACACGATAAAGAAATGTTTGATTGATTATTATTATACAGCGGTGTCAGACGGGCACTTTTGATCGCGATCAGAGCCGGTCCGGATTGAGCCTAATCCGGTGCTACACGGTCGCTTTTAATCGCGATCAGGTCAGATCAGGATCGGCCCTGATCGCGATCAGAAGTACCCGTGCGACACCTGTAGTATTATTACTCTTGTTGTTGTCGTTCAATCTGCTAACTATAAAGCGTTGTCACGAGAAAGCCGAAAGTTCGAAGTTTGGGCAAGTTCGAAGTTACATACATACAGCGCGAGGCTGTCAAAGTCCAAGCCAAGTTCACCTTCCAGGCATACGCCGCACCACAGAGCTTATTCGCTGGGCAGTGTCATTTTTTGTTTCGTCTTGCAAAAAAAAAAAAAAAAAGACGAGGAAACACCTCGCAATTTCCGAATTTCTCCGAAAATTCGGCTGTTTATAACGCCCAAGAAAACCCGTGGACGTCAAGACCTCACCGATGCAAGAATACGAACAGATAAAGAGCAAAAACAAATTAACAAAAAAATAACAAGAGCCCGCTGCCATTCTGCCGCTTTAGTTTTTTTTTTTTCTTTCGTGGAAACAGTAGTTTGCGGGTCTCTCTTATAACAACCAGCTTATACGTGGAAAAACGTTAGGCAGACGTTCGCACGGCCACGTACGTGAAGCAGGATGCCTCTGGGGCGTTCCGAATGACCCAGTAAACCTAAACCACAGCTGCGCTTCAGTACTTTGTTACGGCTAACTATCTCGCCGGGCATTTCGGGCTCTCAGCGTCATTGACCTCCGGTGATCTTGAAGCCATCAAGCCGGTTCTGGCAACTCTACGAAGCTCAGTCGCCTATCGCCCTTTCCTTTCTCATAGGCTTTGTTTTATACAGCGTTCGAGCCGTAACAACGAGCGAAATTCAGAGTCACACAGCTTGCACGTCTGCACGATTTAACGTTTTCATGTAGCAATGTTTCATTGGCCTTTCCGGCTGGATGATTTCTCGTGAGTTCGCGTATACAGGCCACCCGGTGAGCTGCAGCTGACATTTACGTTCGGCGTTCGATTGACACGTGGGCGGGGTTATTGTTGACTATAAAACGTTGCAGAGGTCATTCACCCGCTGCAAATGAGTAGGTGCGTGCAAGCAACCATACAAATAGAAATAAAAGAACATGTTGCCGCGGCACTAGCAACATCGTCAGTGACCTTGCCAAAGTGTGTAGTTGTACGAAAATGGCATGCCAAGGCGATGGCAAATCCCTTTTTGCAGTTTTGCAGTTTTGCAGCCTGCAGCAGCCAGTAGTAAAGAAATCTATGTAAGGATCTATCTATACATGCCCCTTCAGTATAGTCAACATGAGAAGCTTCTTCGCTAACCTTTATGTTTCAGCCTTATTAACATATTAGTGCTATCCTACTAATGTTATCCATTAAAGAATAAAAACAACAACAAAAACGCAAATTCGTGGGACGTGATAGCGCCATCTATAGGCCAAATACGCGTTATTTTTGGAATATATCACACCCGCCGCGGTGTAGCACGAAGGGTGTCGCGCTGCCGAGCTCGAGGGCGCGGGTTCGATTCCCCGCCACGGCGGCCGCATTTCGATGGAGGCCTGAATGCAAGGAACACCCTTAGAGTTAAGAATACCAGTTGGTCTAAATTAATCCGGACTCCCCGCACTAAGGTGTGCCTCATAACCATATCATGGTTAGGCGCTTTAGACCCCAGCAGCTATTATTAATATATGTGCAGCGTTGTTTTAGTAACGCTACAGAACTTATTTAAACGCTACAGAACTGAAGACGATCCTGCCGTTACGCTCCTTGACTTATTCTTCATATTAAGCAAAGCGTAACCTGATGCAACTTACGTATATGAAGCAAAAAGGTATATATATATATATATATATATATATATATATATATATATATATATATATATATATATATATATATATATATATATATATATATATATATATATATATATATATATATATATATATATATATAAAGTAATGGAAAAGGAAAGGAAATGGGGTTCCTTTATAGCCAGCATGCTTGACGTCTGCATCCCAGGTCAGTGGGCATGGGCTGAAGATTGCCTTTGCGAGTGCTTCATGCCGCTTGAGTTACATCGGCGAAAAGCTGGTGGAGATACAAAATTTCAAAAAAATATTTCTCAAGTTAAAAAAATAATACCCTTTTGTAACTTTATCTATGTTCATCTAATACATAGAGCTTTCAAATGAAGTATCGTGCATATTTTTAGTCCGACCACCAAGGCCACCAAGTTTTTTGACGATGAATACAGAGCTTTTCTCAAGAAAAGTGAAATTCGCAATTTTTTTTCAGACGATTTGCTAAACCTTCAGGGACTAAATTATTTTTCTTTTGTAGTATGTCGAACAGGCTTCCAGTATATAATTAATTTCTACCCTTTGAGTTTGCCTTGTTCCTGGAAAAAAATATCAAACTTTGCAACTTTATTCAATTTTGCTCGTGCGAAAAGCCCTCGAAGAATCGATATACATAAATAAGTCATTATTTTTACAGTTACAGCACTTCATTAGCTTGCCGGAAATACCATTTTATTGAGTGCATCCTCTAAACGACCTTTGAAAAAAATTGTTGTTTGATGCCCTTTAGCTCAGTCGGCGCAAAACTACACACTCTCACAAACAGGCGGGAAAATTTTTGGCAACAGAAATAAACGAGCAGAACGAGTTTTGAACTTCAAGAAAAGCGTGGAAATTTTTTCAGCCATATTTGTGATGGTCGGAAAAACGCTGGGTGATCTGGCATGGAATGACTCATATATATATATATATATATATATATATATATATATATATATATATATATATATATATATATATATATATATAGATGCGCATTGTCGAGGTGGGGAGGGTTCGAACACAGAGACCTCCCTCCCCTGGCAAATGCAAATGCCCATGCCGACCATGGAAACTGCATTGCTATCGGTGCTCAAATCGTTTCCGCTCGCGCACCAGTAGCGTAGCCAGAAATTGTTTTTGGAAGGGGTGTGGTGGGTTAAACCATACTTTATGTATGTACGTGTGTGTTTTTGTATGTGCACGTGTATATTATATACATGCAAAATTGAAAAATATAGGAGGGGTGAGGTTCGCCCCCCCCCCCCCCCCCCCCCGCCTGCTACGCCAGTGCCGTGTAACAGGGGCGTAGGCAGAAATTTTTTTCGGGCGGGGCACCTCCTTGATCTGTAGTGGGGACGACCAGGCAGATGTGGTCGAGGGTCATTTTCTGCTCTGTATGCTATGGCAAAAAAAAAAAAAAATTTCGGGGGGGGGGGGGGGTCACGGGCCCTGTGTGCCCTAACGTGGCTACGCCCCTGTCGTGTGCTATATAGGCATTAAATGTATGGGACTGTACCACATACGCGCCAAACTATTCGTCCCGGTATAGTAAAGCATCAAATGTGCTGGTTTGTGAAAAAAATATTAGAAAAAAAAAATGGCGAAGCTTACAGTAAGTCGCGCAAGGCTTGAAACAGCGAGGCTGGACGATTCTGACGGTCTAATGTGGTTGCTTCTATGTTGTTGCTAGGCTATCGCTAGGTGATGCTGGGCTGTTTCTAGGATGCTTCTAGGTTGTTGCTGCTAGCTTGGAGATGCTAGGTTGTTGGTAGGTTGCTTCTGGGTTGCTTCTAGGTTGATGCCCGATAGGGTGATGCTAAGTTGTTTCTAGGCTGTTGCTAGGCATTAGCTAGGTGATGCTAGGTTGTTTCTATGTTACTTGTAGGTTATTTCCAGGCTTTAGCTAGGTGATGCTAGGTTGTTTCTAGGTAGTTGCCAGGCTTTTAGCTAGGTGATTCTAGGTTTCTGCTAGGCTCTTAGCTATGTTCTTTTCTAGGTTGCTTCTAGGTCGTCGCTGGTCTTTAGGTAGTTCTTAGGTTGTCTCTAGGTTACTGGTTGTTTTGTTAGACTTCAGAATCGTTCAGCTTCCTTGTTTCAAGCCTTGCGTGACTAAGCTTCGCCTTTTTTTCTCTCTTTCTCTCTATCTTTTCTCTATTTCTCCCCCCTCTCTCTCTCTCTCACTTTCTCTATATTTCTTCTTTCTATCTCTTTCTTTCTTTCCCTCTTGCACGTGCTCCATATCATCGAGCGAGTTTTCGTTTAACGCTCGCACCTGCTGTACTCGGTATAGGCTGGCCCAATTCCTGTGGCACATACCCAGCTGAGGAGTTTTGCACGACGCAGCACAAGTCACCGCTAGCTTGAATAGCTTCACTGTAAGGAGAATGAAAAGAGCGCGTGCCGGTTCATGATGATGATGATAGTTTTTTGTACACATTGTGCACCCAAAGTTTTTACGGTGGGCTTAAACAACTTCACTGTTATAGCTCATAGGGTTCGCCTAAGACGACTCGAATGCGAAAGCCATCGTCTTATTCTTCTCAGTTGATGTATTGATCCAACACCATCCCCCCCTCTCCGAAAGCTTTCTGCACTTAGTTTAGTTTTGCACTGCCTCCGGGATCGGATACATAGCAAGCTTTCTGCACCTCCCCTTGTTTTGCACTGCCTCCGTGATCGGCCCACCTTTGACCAAGCGACGATGTCGTCTAATGACGGCATCATGTGACGTCAAGATGACGTGACATGGTGAGGTCATCACGTGATGATTCCTTGCATCATCATGTTGACGCCGATGCTGACGCCGACGCCGACGGTAAATTTTCGCGTTTGATGAAGCATTTAACGTTTCTCCTTGATAATAAGAGCTTTCAGAAACTTCAAGGTATATATATACGAACGTGCAGCGTGGTGGCATCTTTTTAATTCAGTACCACGGATGACGTGTAGTGAGAGGCGTGGCGCTGCTCACCTTGCAGCCTTCGCAGGAGGTGACACCGTAGTGGTAACCGGACGCTTTATCTCCGCACACCTTGCACGCCACGAACGACTTGGCTGGGCTGCTGCTATTGGAGTCGGCTGCCGCGAAGCTTTGTTCTGCGCAGAATAGAGAGAAAATCAATCAACCAATCAATCAATCAATCAATCAATCAATCAATCAATCAAATGCAGCCCATTACAAGAGGAGAGATAGTTACAGAGTCATTTCAAATACCGTTACGTAGCCAAAATTGAACGTATATACGTGATAACGGCGTTGCCCGTGCACGAAATGATTCGATGATACTTTTAAGGCCACTGGAATACGTTTCAGCGGCCATAAGGAACAGGCGTTGAATAACTCTCACGGGCGTCAATGTACTCCTGGCATTATCACCTAGGAGTCGACAGCATCTCGGCGGTACTTAACAATAATCATAAGATGAACATAATAGATTGTTTCTGCGCACATTAAATATTGCGGACAGTTTCTGCAGAGAACATCTTAGAAAGATGCTTCAGGAATACGACGAGATGGACGACAACTACCTTTACTATTTGCAACGCTGGTTCAATTGCTAGGACTTTATTAGGGGAGGGGGGAGCAATACGTTAGCTTGAGACTACGAGCAAATTTTACGTACGGTGGTATTAAGGATGAAGACGCGGATTTCAGTATCGGTGGACTGAATAATTATTCACCGAAGACGTTTGTATAGGCGGGACGATTTTGTTTTTGCCTGCCTGCCTTGTATTATAGGTATTCGCAAAAAAAAAGAAAAAAAAAAGAACAAGGCGAGATAATGGAATGCCAAGGAGCAGTTGTCGTGTGCATGTATTTATAAATGAAGAACACGACAGAGCAACGCTAAGTTTAGTCTAAGGAATCACTTAATAGATTTACATAAGAAACATTTTTGTTTATTGGCGGTGAAAACGACAAGAAAAAGCTTGAATTCTTCAATCTTCCGCCGTATGTTCAGCACCGGCACCTACGTCAGCATGACGACATGATCTTCAATACGTTTTCACATGTAGAGGCCGTTGTCGGCCCAAAATAAAAAAAAATAAAGAAAAATCGACGAAAAAATAAGTCGTTCGAAGTGAGTCCATACGGCAAAGGGTCACATCCGATATGTGCACGTTTACTACATCGAATGTTTGACAGGACAGTCCACAGGAACAAATGGATGACCCGATTTCAAATCTGGCTTATTAAGTGGCATCTTTCCGACAATGGATAGAATGCAATCGCGAGAGAAATTTGTAACGTTGCATAGCGCTTGATGACGCGCTTGAAGGGAAACCAATGCCTGATGTTTTCCTCCGATAGGCCACATCCACGCTAATTCGTGCAGCCTTGAAGGCTCCTTTGATTTCAATGTCAGAACAACTTGTTCTGACAACCATCGCGGATAACTAGTTAGCGAGACACAACTATCCAAAAGGAATCGGCGTGTTTTCTTTTTCGCCGTACACTATTGGTAGATCCTGAAAGAGAGAGAGGGGAATAAAAGGAGAAAAGAGATTTATCTTTAACGCAGTTTCCAGTTGACCGCAACGATGAGCGCTCGCTGTCAGTTTCGCATGAACAAGACGGTCAGCTGCATGTGATCAGCCTTGAAATGACACGTCCAGCCAATGCATAAGGTAAACCAGATGTGTATACTTTTCCGCACAGCGCGGCCCAACCCATGTTACAAGAAAGCATTCGAAACTGCTGTGTATTATACAAAACCGCACACGTCCGGCCGGCAGTGACACCGTGTTTCAGCAGCTCTCTCCTCTTTTTGAAGTCTCTGAACTTCTGTATGAAATATCGCGCAACAGCGAAAGAGCCAGCGTCAATTTTGCAGCGCAGATTTACAGCGCTCACACATGCGGCCCTGCGTCGTTGGAGAAACATGGACGCTGTCCGCAAACACCGGGTGTATAAGCCCCGGCGTGATTTGCACGTCCGCGAATCGAGTCGTAAATACGCGATCAGTTACTGGCGCAGCTGTCGCGCTATCCCGTCAGCCGGGGCGGCCGAGGAAGGGGACGTCTCTTCTTGGCCCGTCGGACGTTCAGATTAGGTGCACGTCGTAAATTCCAACACTCGTGCGTGTGTTTTTGTGTCTGCAAAGAGGAGGCGGATGCCGCTCCCGTCTCGTCTCGTTCCTCAGTGTAGAGCCGCCGTCTTTGATTCGGCGTCCTTCCTTGACGATCGCACAAAGACAGGCCCATGGGGAGGTCTATCTCGAAAGAAGAGGGCGGCAGCAGAGAATGAGAGTGGTGCCCAGGGCTCGTAGTCGCGTCAAAATGGGACCGAATAGAGAGGTGACAGCCCACCGGCGGACCGTTTTGGCCGCGCCCGTAGTTTATGGAACGATCGCTTTCCCCACCCTCGAGGCTTAGACTCATCCCGCGGTCCGAAAGACGTGCTCGGTCCGTGAATCGCGGGCTTATAACAGGAAAGAAACATTTCGCGCCGTCTCTCGAGGGACGCGTTGGCTGCGTGCATGGCTTCCTAGGTCCAAGCGTTCGACGCTGCGGACGTGGGGGCTACTCGTTTATGGACGTGTGAACCAGCTGAAAATGGCCCGCTGTGGCAGGTCGTCAAAAAATAGTGACCGTTCTCTCGAGAGTACTTTGGCTGTGAAGCGGCCACTGACCGACGGCCGGTTGACTGGTTGTAACCGTCTGGGAGTCAGCGCCACGGACTATCATTTCTTTACATACACTTTTTTTTTCTCTCGGTGAGCCCACTTGCAAAAGCGAATGGTCCAGTTTACGACTGCAGGACGTCCGGTACGTCTTACGCGTACTCCGGGCGCAAGTGCTTCAGACATCGAGGGGAAGAAATGCGAAAAGAAAACGTGGATAGTGAAGGACCTGGCGTTAAAGTGCGTTTACTTTCGAACACGCGAAAAGCTCGGCGCAAGTGCCGTCATCGTTACCGCTCGTATACCACGGTTTGAGTTGGACCTGAAAATAACGCGCGTAGTCAAACACAAACATTGTGGAAGCTTTAGAAGACGTCGCAAGGACGCCGGCATGTCGGAGAAAGCAGTGGTAATTGGGCTCAAAAGAACTCGACGATTCCTTTCTGTCCTTACAGAGTGGCAGACAAGGTATAGAAAGCGAGACGCCTCGCGGTCCCATTCACCACTTCCGGCCTATCGCTTTCGATATAAGCTCGTCGAGGTTTCGCAAGATCCCTTAGACTCAGGGAATTAGGCAGGTCCGGACAGAGACGTTAGGCAACATGCGGACCAACTGTCGGTGGCGAGTTCAAGGACGCCACCAAGAGGAGCTACGTTGTGACCACGTAGTTGTGACACACCTCTGACGCACGATCGCGTACTCTGCTCCATTTTATCGTGTGAACGGGCGCGTGAACGTTTTTGGCGCTGTCGCATGCGTGCATGGTCCAGCCGCTCCTCGTTGCCCGCCTGGGCGCCCAACTTCAGTCTCATCCTTGCTTACGTTCAGCCCCGTACCCTGAGCTCTCAAGGACGTGAAGATAGTGCTTCCCACATTACCGACGTCAAGGAACTTTGGCCCGTGTACACGCTCGGCTGCGACACTTTCTTCGGTGCGCACGAACTGTATGTGCTCCCCGCCTCTCCTCGCACGATGGTGGCGAAGTGATTGTTTTCTGATTTGATTTGTGAGGGCAACTGTAACGTGCACGAATAGGTACAGACATAACTCGTCCTTGGACAAACAGAAGCAAAAATGCAAAAACAATTAATTCAGCTCGTCGCGGCACCCCGAAGGAACGGCTATCGTGGGGCTTGTTCTGTAAATACCTTTTGTGCTTATTCATTCTGGCTTCATGGTTCCCTCGCACCGACTCCGCCTTTCGATAATCGTCCCGAAGTAATCACTTCCCGTCACAAGTTAGGCCATGTATAAGCTAAATACAATTACGTGATCGTCGTGTCCCATAACTTTCCGTAATAAATGCAATTGCACCCGCTCAGAGAACAAACAGCGGTAGGCGATATAGTTGATATTAAGTGAAGAAATGGACCTGGGAAGGTCACGCCATGAGAAGGACAGATGACCGATGGTCACTTCGAGTGTCGGAATGGACACCAAGAGATCAATGCAAGCGCGGCCGAGGGAGCGGAGCGATGAAATGAAGAAATTTGCAGGCATAAAGTGGGGATCAGCTAACTTGCACAGGACAGGATGGGTAGAGGCCTTCGTCTTGCAGTAGACATCAGGTAGGCTGCAGATGATGATGATAATGATGGTGATGCTAATGACGCCCGCTTCGACGTGTTAATAGATCTGCCTCGTGGCCCTATCCAATCTCTCAAAGATAGAAATATAAAGATAGAGATAATAGCGCTAACATTGCAGGCGGGCTAAGCCTGCCAGTTTGGACCTATGTAATTGCTCCGTCGATCGCGTCTTCCAGCGTCATGAATGTACGAGACATCCTTCAGTCTTTCTTAGTAGGTGTCAGTAAGCCCACTCAGACACAATTACATATAAACGGACGGACGCACAAACATAATTTAATAGCGGCTAGTGAGCGATTAAGACAAAGGCATATTCTTTTACTAACTCATGATCACACGGCCAGTTCGCAAGCTCATACCCCCGCTGTCGCGCAAAGTACGCGGGATCAGCGAATGGGAAATGATGCACGTATATAGAAAACGAAGCGGCTTGCCCACCCGCCCGCGTTCCGCCTGCGGGGCGTTGCGATTGGCTTCGCATTCCTGCGTCGTTGCTCACGCGACCACAGCGACCGGCATCTCTCTGCATAAGCGTGTTGCTGCTTGGCTCTGGGCTACGGGAGACATCCCCGGTAGCTCTCTAATGACTCAAGACTGCGCACGCTCTCCCATGCCAGTGACGATTGAGATTGAAGATTCAAACGAATGCTCAGAGAGAACTCCCGAATCAGGTTGGCAGGACAGGGACAGACAGACAGAGAAGAAAGGAGGGAGAAAAGACAGTGATGTCAATCGGAGAAGCGTAATGGGATCGAAGTGACGTCTATAGACCCTAAGAAAATGAAGAGTCTTTTGACTGTCTTTCTTTTTTTGTGAGTCGAGAACTGACACGTAATGACTGTCTTTTAGACACTTGAGCTCTCTCAGGAAATAATTATACTCTCGTCGAAGAGTAACACATACTATCTTTTCTCCTTTTTTTTTTTTTTGTTAGAGTGTACGGCGAATGGCATTGCCAGCATTCAGCGGCATACGTACACGTTCGAAAATTTGTACGATTCACGTCTCATTCGGATACTCTGCGTAGCGAACAGGGTACACGTGTAGGTAATCAGAATGCCACCTCGTGGATGTTTAAATAGGCGCCATTCTTCAGTGCCGAGACAATATATGCGACCGCTCATGAAAATCGAGTGCTTATAGCGAAAGCGATGTGCGGTAATGAACAAAAGACGAGTAGGCGTGGAACATTATAATGTGGACTGCGATGAGAATCAGGAAAACTTGAGCTGGCTGATACTCAACGTTGTGTCAGCGGAAGAAAAGGCAGGCTGGTCAGTGGACAAATGCATGCCGCCTGCGTGTACTGCTTGACAATCACGCGTTTTTCGTACCTCGAATCTGTCCCATCCTGGCGGTAAGCGAGAAACTAGTGTGCATTACATCTAACTTTAAAAACTGCGCGGTTTAATAATGCCCTACAGAGTAGCGAACTAAAGAGCAGTCTTCCCTGCCTCTGCCATCATCCTGCAGATAGCGCTGCGTCAACATCAACAGAGACCCAGTGACAGTTACGAATCAATGTTGTCGCATTAAAATAAATACCTCCGAGGTGTTACCCTTTTGTTCCACGAACGACTTTCAATATCTCAAAAGTTTTCGCATTCTGCAGATAATCGCGACCAAATAAGAAAACGTTGTCTTTACCGCATAACGTAGAGGCAATGCGGTAAAACATACTGTCTTGTGGTAAAACACGTTTCTATGGTAGATCACCGAACGGGACTTGCAATGCACTGGGCACTAGTAGGTATTTTTGTGCTACGTCATCTTTTTGATTAGTGCCCAAAGTTTTGCCCAAAGTTTTGCTTCGTGTAGTTCGTCTACCGTGTACAAGGTTTCAAGTTCAATTCTCTCCCGCATTTCAACTTGTGAGAGGAGCAAATGCGAATGCGGAAACGATTCAAAAACAGATTCAAAAACATTCATGTACCGCGATTTGCGTGCATCACGATGATTCCGGGCGTCGCTAAGATCGTGCGTGCAGCTTTAGGACGTCAAAGACATCACTTTCATCTAAAAAGTGCGCGTTTAAGTAGCATTATTTTTGGGGCGGACCTCGTAGCGCTTCCGCTGTTATTGCGAGTGAGCGATGTACGCTTTTTGGTTGAACACAAGTAAGTGAAGGGAACCTATGAGTTACGTGCATGCAGTACACAGTGAGTGTTGAATGTGCTTACAGGTAGTTGGATTAAGCGGCTGCGCCAGCATTTGTTCCCGAAGTAAAGGCAAGGCGAAGAAAAAATCACTGAGGTGGATCTTTAGATTACAGGCTGTTCCCACTACTACTACTACTACTACTACTACTACTACTACTACTACTACTACTACTACTACTACTACTACTGCTGCTGCTGCTGCTGCTGCTGCTGCTACTACTACTAGTTTTAACATAAGCCCTGTGCTGATACTACTACTACTACTACTACTACTACTACTACTACTACTACTACTACTACTACTACTACTACTACTACTACTACTACAACAAGCAGTAGTCCACAACTATACTACTACTATTTTACCCAAATAACCACATGCAATAACAACAAGAAGAGGAAGATCCCAAGAACACCTGAGGGCAGCCAACATTTACACCAGAAAAGATTTTCCGGCGCGCACGTGAAGGCAACGTACAAAGAATGTGCAGCCGTTATTCTTCCAAGCCCCAGATGGCACAAAGCACACAAGCAAAGGAACCGCCGAATTCTTCGAAGAGCACTCATATTTTGTGCCCGTCCCGTCGACGGGCTTGAACAAAAAAAAAAAAAAAAAGACGAACAAACCGGGAAGGTCCCGTTCTCTCCGCCAGACGCCAAGTGATGCGAGCGGAGGGCGAGAGACGCCGCAGAAGCCCTCGAGGCTCTGCTTGCTCATGCTCACGCCGTGCGGAGAGCGAGTGCGTGCTGAGGTGAACCTACGAAGTATTCGGAGGGGAAGGCCCTTACCAGCGCGAGTTCGTGTTGTGCGTGTTCACACTAACTGAACGCGAAATTGACCGGCGTCCCGCGTCGGCGTCCCGCGTCCCCCGTCGGCGGCGTCAACACAAGTAATGCAAGAAATAATCATCACGTGATGTCGTCACCATACGACGTCATCAAGACATCGCAGATCGCTAAAATTTGTAACGTAATTATGTCGTCATCACGTGACATCATTGCTTGACCAAAGGTGGGTCGATCCCGGAGGCAGTGCTAAACAAGGTGAGATGCAGAAAGCTTACGATGCCTCTGATCCTGGAGGCACTGCAAGAACCACTTTACTTGCAGAAAGCTTTCGAAGGGGGGCGCGGGAGGTTCAGTGCGTCGACTTAGAAGAAAAAGAAGAAAATGGCTTTCGCCTTCGAGTCGACTGTGGCGGATAAGGGACCCTGTGAGTTTTTACTCCCCCTCTCCCCCAGCCCAAGTGCGGGGTAGCCAACCGAGCCAAAGCTTGGTTAACCTCCTTGTTTTTCCTCTTCGTTTCCCACTCTCTCTCTGAAGGTTCTTCTACGAACGTTTCTTTTTGCCTCACGTTCTGTATATTTCAACGAAAAGCCAGCCGACGCAACTACATGTAGCCATCGACGTCTCCTTTATAAGCCAGAGTTAGAGTACTGTTTGAACAATGTTCGTGTATAGTGTTACATTAGTGTACTGTGAGAAAATTCTGCCGGATGCGAAGTTAAGCGCGACACGATTACTCGAAATATATCGACATCTTGATGGGTACTGAAGATGGATAATGTGAAGCGGAACTTGATTTGTATCGTACAAGGATTTGCCGTGTTTACCCGCCACGGTGGTTTAGCGGTTACGATGCTCGACTGCCGACCCGTAGGTCGCGGGGTCGAATCCCAGCCGCGGCGGCCGCATTTTTGATGGAGGCGAAAATTCTTGAGGCCCGTGTACTTAGATTTTGGTACACGTTAAAGGACCCCAGGTGGTCTCAATTTCCGAAGCCCTTCGCTACGGCGTCCCTCGTAATCATACCATGGTTTTGGGACGTTAAACCCCAACAAGTATTATTATTATTTAGGATTTGTCCTATAAAAAGCATAGGAGTAGTCAGGAAGGAGGAGTGGGAAGGTGGTGAAGATGGCGATTCAAACTCCCTGATCCGATTTTTTTTTTTTTTAGAGCTTGCATGCGCATGTATACATCTACAAACACACGTGCGTCATGTGAAGGTGTCGGAGTCATACCTGCATCCCTCGAAATGAAATCCCGGATATGCCCCTTACAAAAGTTTCGCAAAAACGCAGTCAGACAAGGCGGCAGGATAAATCGGACCACTTCGCCGCTGCCGGTATTCGAACCCGCGTCATTCCTCGTGCTCTGAGCCCGAACGCCTCATAGTCACTGAGTCACCGCGGCTTGCTTGCACCGACGTCCCGGAAACCCCGTATGTTGGAGCACCAGCATGTGGAGACGCGACGCTAGCGATGCCACATTAATGCTATCAAAACATCACATGCAAGTTATTTCATTACGCACGCGCAGAGACGCTCCTGCCACGTCGTTTTCACATTGTCGCAATTTGTTTGTCATCAAGACCACCATCGTGGAATGCCAGTACATTCAGAAGCGGCGTCCATGACGTCAAGTGCAAGCCATTTATAGAAGCACCGAAAAGTAAAGAATCTGATGCAGGCAAACTGGTTTCTCACGAAGCGGTTAGGCTGCATTCAAGTAAAAATTATCTGATGTATATCGTGTGGAGTGTGCGCGCTGCCCCGACTAGAAACTTGAGGCAAGGTTGGGCGCTGGTGGCTATTTGACATCACGTAAAATATCAACCAAGGCTTGCCAACGTGATTTCAGAGATCTCAGCAGGAGCGTAGCCAGAATTTTTTTTTTTTTCGGGTGGGGGTGGGAGGGGGAGGCTCAATTAACTTTTATGTATGTTCGTGAGTGTGTTTATGTGTGCGTGTATATGTATGTACACTTGCAAATTCGAGAAACCTTGGGGAGGGGTGAAATTGAACCCCCCCCCCTCCCATTGGATCTCAGAGAAGAAGCAGGAGCAGCACGCTCGCTCGCAAACTCACTCACTAAACAATACAGACTAATTAGTGTTTAGCTTCCACTGCGGAAGCCACCTGCAGAGCTATAACTTTTTTGCTCAGTGGCGGCGTATTTATTTGCCCAGCAACGCGACCAGGCACCCAAGGTCGAGGAGGCGAGGGAAACATTTTGCCAGCTACACTGGCGCACTGAAACGCGGAACGGAACAGCGCAGATGGCTGCTGCTGCTGCCGATACCGCGTCCCTGCACCACGGCGGCGAGGGGACACGCGAGAGAGAGTGCGTTCACCCAGGAAGCGCGGTCATTCACCTCCGGCGCTGGCCCTGAACTTGCCCCAGATTCGTTCGCCGAGACTCCGAGAAAGCGCGCGCGCATCCCCCCTCTTCTTCTCCCCTCGGGCGAAGCTTCCGAGGCAGCTCGCGAGATCTCCGCGCGTCTCCACCCGTCAGGGAGGGTGAGCGCACCCGCCCAACGCTCTGCAAACTTCCAGCGAGCGAAGGAGGGAGGGAGGAACCGCACAGAGCCGAGGCTGCCGTCGCCAGAAGAATCGCCCTCACCCCGCGATTCCTCATCCTTCGAAGCCCGGCTTGGCTCTGCCTCTCACTCTCCTCTTCCTCTCCCGGCGGGCACGCCCGGGGCGATCGCAATGACGTTTCGGCGCGGCAAATTGTAGGTAGGCAGCTCCGGCAGGCTTTCTTGCTTTGCTGTTCTCCGCACAGCATGCAGGCGTAAAAGCTTACGGCTGAAAAACACTGGCCTCGCAAGCCGCATTTGGTTGTCGGAGCTACCTCGACAAAAAAAAAAAAAAAAAAAATGAAAATGGGGAAAGATACAGAAAAATGGGAAAGATAAAGCGAAGGGCAAGGAGGGATCGAATCCCGAAGTTTTTATAGTACACGCAATGCATGCAGAGCACGTTGGCGCAACGGTGCCGCGACGGCGTGCATCCCCCTCTCTCAATTTTTCTATCTCCAACGGTATTAGCGTTCCTTTGCTTTTCTCGCTACCATTGGTTATTTCCTTCGACGTTTTCCTACCGGTCTGTCGGCATCTTCCGGCGTTGACCTCCTCTCCTCTGAGACGGCACGATGCGCTTATTTTGCCAGCCTCGACCGTTAACTGCAGTGACGTGCTCGCTTCTCCGCGGGGAGGCCGGAGAAAACGCCGACAGGCGCATGTATACATATTCTACGAGCACGCTATACAGATACGACGGCGTTGGTTAGTTCCGTGGCGGCGACTGGGCGGGTCGATAGGCAACAAGTGCCCGCGATGAACACCGCGATGTACCCAGCGTTCTCTACAGCGTTGTTGCTTCCCTGCTGCGAGCAGGGGCTGTAAACGACGAGACGAGTACTGGCTTAGCGGGGAAAACGGGACCACAGAGTCAGGCGCGTCTGCAATTAGGTGCTGCAGCAGTCGAAGGCGATGGGAAAATTATGGACGACTGTCGTTTAGAAAAGCGCCAGTCACGACTTTGAACGTTGTTGACGGCCTTGAGAAGCGGACAGCATAAAATGACACAAGCTAGCGAGGAACAAGGCACGCACAGAGCGACCGCAGTGTCGAGGAGGAATCCCGTGGGCAGACTGTGCTCCGAAAACGTGTGGCATTCTGTGTCGGCAAGTGCAGCAAACCGACAAAGGTTACGGGCCCTAGGAATCTGACACAAACGCTGAATGTCTCCGCCAATTCAGGTTGCTGCTTCGTGTTCGCATAGCCGAACGCATCCATAACGAAATGACCCGTATAACGGAGAAGAATTTCTTGCGTTCTGGAATCTGTTCCATGTTATTATTATTTGTCTGGTTCACTGCCTGCTGCTGTCCTATCAAGGAGGGGTTATCACCTCGTCAAGCTACTCACTGTAGTAGCTTTTTGTGACAGCTCCTATCTTTCCTTTCTTCGAAAGGTGAATAAACTTGATTTGACGTGATTTGATTTGATAATACGAGTGCTAAGAAGTGCGCTCTTTACGACGAAGTGACATGTACAATGGAATATATTGAAGGTCCCGAGCGTTGTGTTATGAAAGCATTTGACAGTATTTTCCTACGCGCACTTATGGATGAGAATAACTAAACGTAGTACGGTTCTGCTGACTAGGATCACAAAGCGCTGGGAAATTCAACGTTTTCCTATATACCACGATAAGTAAACGTTTCCGGTTGACAGGTGCCAACAAAAGGGGAGCCTGTAACACTGTAACTTAGTTTTGAACTTGTGCTAACCTTGAAATTACCTTATGACCTTTAACCTGCGTCAACCTTGTGGCATCGCTGCACATGTGCGTCACACACACGCGCCGCCCAATTACGAATTAGAGGGCGGTTCTCGTAAAACGTTTGGCGATATACGCACCGCCATTAAGAATGAGGGCGTTGCCCCCAACAATATAAATATGAAGTGGTGTTAATCAAGTCGCAATCGAAACCCCTTTCTTGAGAATCTAACCAAGAAGAACGCGGATCACATTGTGTGCCATAAAATAGAGCACGGTATTAAGGCGCTGCGCGCAACAAGTCCTTGTTTGGTCTGTCCTTGCAGCCACAAACACTTGTGGAAAGCATGCTTCGCCGCGGTACATGCATGCACTGCCGTAAAGGGCTGGCCCTCATGGAAACCGGAAACGTTTAGGCATCGCATAATTGCGGCGCTCCTCCATTCGCGCCGCGCGGGTTTTATGCGGGCACCGAATTACGTAATGTGGACGGATGGGGCGACGCCCGAAATGAACGATTAAGCGCCGCCTCTGTGTGTGTGTGTGTGCGCGCGCACGTCGGGAACACTGCGCTCGACGACACCTTAATTCATCACGACCGCGTGTAACATGTCCGGGTTGAGCGCTTCTTTGAATGCGCGTAGCGTTTATATATACACCTACAGCCTACGAGAGCTCTTCCGCTTTGTGCTCGGGTGTTAGACAGAGAAAACGCCTGCGGCGAACTTAAGTGAACGACGGTGACGGCGCGGTCTTTGTTGGTTTTGTTAAGGGAGAACACTTGCAATCTGTACAAATACGTTATTCCCTCTCTGAATCTCTGGTTCACATGCATCTTCGTGATGGCGGAACAAGGGACTCCAGTTCTCACTCACTCACTCACTCACTCACTCACTCACTCACTCACTCACTCACTCACTCACTCACTCACTCACTCACTCACTCACTCACTCACTCACTCACTCACTCACTCACTCACTCACTCACTCACTCACTCACTCACTCACTCACTCACTCACTCACTCACTCACTCACTCACTCACTCACTCACTCACTCACTCACTCACTCACTCACTCAATTCAAGACTTTGCTGCAGCGCAATAGATTGCAAACACCACACGGAGGTTCACACGTTCCTCTTTGCGAGCCTCCATTCTGCTTCTCATTGACAATTCGTTCTGCGGAAGCGTGCAGCCACGCATCCCACATCGACGGGAACACAATGCGACGCGCATATTTTTACGCTAATAATTTCCGTTACGACGTCCATGGCACACAACCACATGAGAGGGGGGTTCAATGCGTGCATGTGGCATCAGATCGTTCGTATATTCATTTCAATGAGACATTACTGTGCACGTCGCCACGTGCGCATGCGATCACAAAGGGTTGCGGAGTAGTTGACAAAGAAGGAGGAGCGAAACCGCGATGCGGTGGCCCCCACTATCAATCGCGCCCATGCGTGCGTGCACAGACACAACGGGAAGCGCTGACGCGTTGCGGTTCCGTGGGTGGCTCGGAGAGAGGAGGTGACCGGGAGGTGCGGGGAAACGAACGGTATACGTACGACGTGCCGGAAGTCCGCCACGGCAGCCTGTCCGCAAACGTCAGACCACTCGCGTCGCGCGAGAGACGACGGTGAATTCTGTATAACGTTTCCTGAGAACCAAACTCTGAGGAGATGCCCAGAAAAAGAAAAAAAAAAAAGGATCGAACGCGCGGAAGCTGGGAAGAGATGCCAACGTAAGGTAGTGAGGAAAGCGGCTGATTTTAGTATCACCGTGCACAAAAGTGCCGGAGTGAGAGGAATTACTACGACGCATTGTATAGGTAACGTGAAAACAAGCAAAACGAACTGTGAACTAGAAAAGCAAAAATGGACGAAAAAAAAAAAGACACCGACAAGGAGTTAGCACGACTACTTGGAATTACGAAGATGCACTTACACCAAGTCCCGTCGCATCAAATGTATTGCTGAGAAACGCGAACTCTTCCACGAATCAAGTCGACTGTTTGTTTATTGGGGGTTTTGAGTGTGGTCTTTGACTCTACATTGCTTCTCTAACAACACGGACATGTTTCTCAAACGGCACTGCGTAATACCTTACGCGTAACAGCGAAATGTCGTTGGCATGATTCTGCATAATACGCTTTCATGGATAGTTCGTTCTTCCCCCTGTCAACGTGCTTTCGGAGCGATGGAACCTATCGGAACCGTATTCTCAAACGGTTAATTCGACCACGTTTTCACCGGAAATTTCGTAATACGACTGCGGAAGTAAGCTTTTACTGGCATTTATTTACTATAATAATAACAGTATTTTACTTTACTATAATAGTAACTATAATAGTATTTTTAATTTCAGTTCACTAGCTTAAATAACATTCCAACGATCCATGAACAACGTGTCATACGCCCGCAGCCGTGCCGCCACGCTTCCGACCAGTGCGGAAAAGTTACCACCGGGAGAGGGTCAATGCTTCAGAAACCATAGCGCACTAAACGAAAACGAGGCAAGATGACCACAAGTCTCTTGTTCGTTCACTGCGCTTCTGGAGTACCATCAACTACCAACACGCCTATACGTCTTCTCTTCTGGAGGGCCACTGCCACTGCTGCGGTTCGTTGGGGCCTCGAGTGATGCTGCTCCGCGAATAGTGTTGTGCGGAGCAGTATCACTCGAAGAAGACACACCTACCTTTGCCCACTATTCGGTCACAGAGTACGGCCATTTTCATACTTTTCGGGAGCTTTCCCAGGATAATACGACATTTCGGATGACACGACCTGTTTGCCTCCCTACTCGTCTTCATTCCAGAGCGAAACTGCTAAGAGGCAACGCTTTTTAAAGCGTGGCGAGGTATGCCTTCCGGGTTCGGCAAAGCACGGCGCCTAAACCATATACGGTGCAATAGCATTTCTGCAAGTCAGCTCGCTTTATCCAAAGTCAGGTCTTGTATCTTGCAGAGCGTTTTTCTTACTTGTACATGTTTTCTCACTTTACTTTTCTTCTTTTTTAAGAATACGAGGAATGCATGTTAAATAGAACGTTCTTCTATATGTAACACCCGGACATGGAGCCCAATGCATGTAGATCCCATGTCGAGAAAGTGTTCTGTTCATGCATCTACGGTGAGCGATAACCACCTGCTGCGACTTTGAATGCATAGAACCGAGAACTACGCGTGAGAGCATTCTCACAGCTGCCAAGCTTTAACTGAAAGAACTGTTATACAGGTTGGCTTGCCGACTATAAGTTCTTCATCAAGCCACCAGTGAAGCTTCTATGCTTTCATTTAAGTGGCTATACATAAACCGAAGGACTGCACTACGCTATCGTCATTTACTATTATTATTTGATATGCGCACACAAATACACAAGGACACAGAGGAGTAAGGGAGAGCGCAGGCTGACAACTGTCCACCTAGAGGGGCACAACGCCTGCCTACACTTTCGGGAGGAGGGAAGAGATAGAGGAAAGGAAGGTAGGAGGAGAGAAAGAGGAAAGATGACTGGAAATTTAACTAACAGACAACTAAAAAGAACCCACGCAGTCACAGCTTAGTGTGTGCATGTTATGGACTGCTTTTCTGCGATGCTTTTCTGCGATATATGTTCAGATAGCAATGGTTCGCCATCGATTTGAGAACCTTACGAGAAGCCGTGATGAATTTCGATGGAGCCGAAATGCTATAGACGCCCGTGTGTTTAGATTTAGGTGCACGTTAAAGAAGGGCCCCAGGTGACCGAAGTTTGCGCAGCCCACCACTATGGCGTGCCTCATAATTATATCGCGGTTTTGAACCGTGCAAAGCTAGATATTATTATTATTATTATTATTATTTTTTCTTTTATTTCTATTATTTCTATTATTATTTCTCTTTACGTGTTTTTGCTCTTTTTATTTCTGAAAACTGTCTGTACTGTATTGTTTATTTTTATTGTTTTTTTTTGCATGCGCCAGCACATAGACCTTACGGTTGTTCCTGGGCACGTTAAATAAATCATTGATTGATTGATTGATTGATTGATTGATTGATTGATTGATTGATTGATTGATTGATTGATTGATTGATTGATTGATTGATTGATTGATTGATTATTATTATTAGAAGCAGCGATGAGACTGGCCGGAACTGACTGCCGGCCTGGGCTGAGCGAACCCGTTTTCAGACAGGCACACTTTCATATTCCATGCCTTTTCTCTGTCTCCTGTTCCTTCATATATACCTTGAATCCAGGCGATCCCACAAGCAATTTGACGCTTGGGTTGCGCGTGCTAAAGAGAATATTGGTAGCTACGTCAGATGGCCTGTCAAGTAAAAGTACTTCCTGGACTTCAAGTTACACATTGTAATACAATGAGCTTTTCTATTTTTTCCACAGACCCGTAAATAGACAGAGATAGTGCGAGAGAGAGAGTGAGAGAAGGCACAGGGGCGGCAGGGAGGCTAACCGGGTTACATAACCTATACAGAGGTATGCAGCGACGAATACGGTTGCACAAAAACACCCGCAAGTCGAAGCTACACGAAACACTGGTACCGGCTCGAAGACGAAACATACCAGCTCGAAAACCGCGTACGATCGCAACGTTTTTACATTTTAACGAGTTCATTTTTACACTTTAAAGAGTTCATCGCGACTTCACTCTCCACTGTTCGCATTCTTTCTCACATCTCGTCTTTATTGGTCGGGCACGAAGCTAAAAGATTTATCAAAAAAGAAAAAAGAAAAGAAAAAGGACACGAAGAAAAAAAAAAACGCCAGGCCTGCGCTAAAACCGCAGCACAGTCACAGCGAAAGCTGGAAGAGCGGCGTTTCTAGAGCCCGTTAAGCTCTCTTGGGGCTACAATACAAGTACACTAGAAAGGTACCCACTACGCCATAAATCACAATTTTTGTGAAGTTTGGAAGCACCTATTAAGCCATTATTCGTCATTCTGCGGAGAAGCGAGGCACCAGCTACACGTCTGTAAGGCATTATGTGCACTTTGTTCACGCGACGACTGATGACGATGAAGAATTATGGCTCAGCCCTTTTTAATGGGTTGGAATCTTTAAACGGCCCACCAGTTATGTAATTTGCATTGGGTGACGCCCGGTCGCTATTTCCCTCTCCCGTCATGCTGTATAACATACGTTGACGTGGGAAAGAGACGGGGGGGGGGGGGGGGGGGAGCGAAGAACTTTACTGAGACCCCGAGGAAATGGATCATACGCTTATGGGCTTCCTTGGCAACCAAAACAAGTGCCCTTGCGAGGAACCACTACGCTATAAATCATTGTAATTTTACTGAGACCCAGAGGAAGTGTATCATGCGCTTATGGGCTTCCTTGGCAACCAATCCAAGTGCACTTGCGAGGAACCCACTACGCTATAAATAATTGTAATTTTTGAGAAGTAGGCCAGCAGGCACTCTGCCATTTTTTGTCATTCTACGGAGAGCGTTGGTACCTGCTAAACCCATGTAAGGCATTATGCGCACTTTGTTGATGCTGTGCCTGATGATGAAGAATTATGGCAGGGTCCTTTGTAATGGGTTGGAAGCATTCAACAACCTGCTCGTTGCGCAATTCGCATTGTGTGACGCCTGGTTAAGGAATTCGCGTTGTGCTACGCTTGGTGCTTATTTTACCCTTCTACCACGCTATATTGCATATGCTAATGTGGTTCCTTCCCGACATGAAGCCTGTATAGGACCTTTCAGCAAGCAGTTTCAAGCACCGGCATAGCTCAGAGGTTGAATACTGGGCTCCCACGCAGTGGACCCAGGTTCGAACCTCGTTCCATCCTGGAATTTTTTTCTTATTTAGTTTCTTTTCTTATTTCGAGCGATACTGGTTACGGACACCGGCGGCGGCGGCGGCGGCGGCGGCGGCGGACAACTACGGCGCCAAAAACGGCCGGTGAAATGATCTCATAACAGCTTTCGCTGTAAAAGAAGCCGCTCGGTTCTTTATTCATTCCCATAAGATGACCCAAAGGCGAAAGCCATATCTTCTACTTGTTCATTTTTCTTCTCAGTCAATTTGTACCGATACCCTCCCAAAAGCTTCCTGCACCTTGCACAATGTCACGTAATGACGTCATCATGACGTCACAAATTTTGGTAATCTGTGACGTCATGATGACGTCGTCACATCATTATGATTTTTTTTGCATCACTCGTACTGACGCCGACGCCGCCGACGGTCAATTTTCGTGTTTGATGAAGCATCTAAGCGTTTCGCCCTAATAAAACAGATAGATAGACAGAAGAGAGAGAGAGACGGGCGCAGTTAACCGAACGCAAGCGCTGTCCGAAAACCAAAGGGCACAGCAGCACCACATAGTATACGCTAGTGTCACCAAGATGACGTCATACTGTCATCGCTCATGCGGCGTTGCGTGCGCTGCCCCGTGCGTGACGTTCCGCGCGCTGCGCTCGCGGAAGCCAACAACGACGCTAAGGAAAAACGAAACAACGATAAAGAGAACGCCTTTCTTTTCTCTTTCCGAACAGCGGCGGCGGCGGAGCCTCCCGCTGCGTCGACCACACGACGTCCGGCCGTGGCAATGACCCCGATCGCCGCTAAAGGCGCTGCTCGCTTTCACTCGGCACTGCGAGCGCACGCCGCGTAACCGCTCGCGTAACAGGCCGTGCCACGCACTCCCCTCACTCACCTCGCGCCCCTCCAAGATCCGCGCATCTATAAATATACATACGCGCGCGTATGTATGTATACACACACCGCGTGTTCCATTTCCTGTGCACGTATTCCTTTTGTCTCAGAGGCCGTATCTATACGTTCGCGGTGCGGTATTGTGCGTTGCGGGCCCGGCTAAGAGAGCGCCGACTAACCGTTCCGCGTTCGTTAGGAATGCCATTCACTTGGTCATGTAACTACTACTCGTAACCCCTTCAGGCGCGAATTATGATGCACTGTCTGCGAATGAGTAAAATTCGCGGAACGTAATTCTAAGTCACTCAATTTTAGATTTCAATAAAGAAAATGAATATGTTTTGTGCGAGCTTTACTAATTAATCGTAATTAGCGTGTAATTAAACATGTAATTATTGAACAGTTAGCCTCCACATATTTTTACATAAAAAGAATCAAATCGTAAACTTAAAATACCTGCGCAATTTGGGTTTGGTTGTATTCATTTCGAGCAAAGAAAAATAATTTTGGCGCTCCTGGAACGCAGCAGTTCGAACGACCCGTTGAACATCGCAGTGACTTCGCCAGTGTGGTCGGCTACAGTTATACACAGAACGCTGAAGTTAAGTCAAGGCACACCGACTATGCAGAAGGTTCAGTTCATCCTACGTGCAATGTATCTCGCTCTTCGTTGACCACTACGCATAGTCCAAAGAACTGGCAAAAACAAGTTGCGTCCACATATGTGGACGTTGCGCCTCGAGAGGGTAAATCCGGTGACGTCAGTGCGTCCGACTCGTGCTTTGATTGAGAGCTTGCTAATAAGGAAAACGCCTTCCTTACGACATTTTAAGGTGATAGTGAAACGCATTGCTGGATTAGATTATTCATAATTACAGGTACGACGCACGCGTATATCGGCTGAACAGAATTAGGAGATATGTCGTTATCTGGCCATTAATGCGCACTCATTAGTAGCGGTCGCGATACCTCGTCGGCTTTTACGGCGTTTTATTTTGTACTGAATGAGTTCTCTGCTCTCATTTGTACCTCCCAGGGGCGTAGCCAGAAATTTTTTCGGGTGGAGGGGGGGGGGGGGTTCAACCATACTTTATGTATGTTCGTGCGTGCATTTGTATGTGTGCGTGTATATATACGCAAGCAAAATTGAAAAATTTCGGGGGGGGGGGGTTGAACCCCCCCAATCCCCCCCCCCCCCCTTGGCTACGCCCTTGGTACCTCCCATTAAAATCGCTCCTGTCTGATCTATTCTTTCCACGGGTCTCGTTTTCACGCACACCTGTAAGCGCTGCAGTGAAGGCCAATCTGGGTTCACTTCACAAAAAGATCCCGGCTTTGCTGTTCCAAATTGGCCATTGATTACTCTAAGTAAGTGCTCGCTTCGTTTCCAGGAACTCGATGGCCTATTGCGGTGGTTGTCACGTTCACCGTTTGCGCACTAAATATCTACTAGGGCGAAAATGTGCCAATTTGAACAGAAATTTGTGCCGCCACGACGTACGCGTACATAGCTGAAACGGCAATTACAACTTTTCTTTTTCTGATCTGACAACAAACAATAACAATGGCGCAAAGTCAAATTCTTCCCAACTCCAGACATAAGGCCGGCAGGCTTGGCCTGACGGTCCAGACGTGGGAGTCGCCCGGTGCGCGCTAAAGCGCGCCTTGCAGGACCTCAATAAAGTTTTACAAACAACCAACCAACCAGACATAAGGGTAAAATAGTTCGAACAGCATCCAGAAGTCAATAAAAGTACGAAACGAAGGAACTAATCGAAAGGAACAGGGGACAAACATGGCTTTACCAATTTCTGTAGGGCTCTTTCGAGCTCTGACGTCCATTCTGACGGCGGTTGTGAAAAGGCCCTGGAAAGGCGGCCACGCAACCACGCTGAGCTTTTGAATATCACTGCAGTAAGGTGACCAGGATTGAAAGGAAAGCACACGAGAGGGCTTAGGTCGGTGCACCGCGGTGGGTACGAGCCATTGCGAAGGATCATTGATAGATAGAGCGAATTTATTAGAAGGCAGAATTAAAGGTCGGCCTGAGCTTGAGCGCTCTAGCCTGCTCTGCACAGGAGAAAAGGGGAAGGGGGAAAAAGGGTAATGAAGATGATGATGGGGACAGGAAGAGGCGATGCGTATGCACAATGACCACGTAACACAGTGGTCTTCCTAAAGTGCATTGTCAAGTCCAGTACTCTTGAGAAACTCTATAAATGCCATCGTAGCAGTCGTTGATGCTTTCTGTGAAATCCTCACCAACAACAATTGTAACAACAACGAAGCAGCACCTGCGGCGGGGGTCTGAAGGGTGAGACTATACCCAATAAAACTCCACCAAACTTCAATGAAAAAAGGAAATGATTGACAGCTAATACATTAAAAAAAAATGAAGGCAAAAATATGGGAAGCACTCAGCTCGAACATAAGTAAATATACGACACAAGTTCGCTGTATACAAAATTACAGCCTGCATGGTTGCCTCTATGCACATTGCACGCTATTGTACTGGAGACGCTATCGATATGAGGGCCACGACCGAAAGGAATAGACGCAACGCCATTGCTTCAACGGCGATTTGCTATGCCATCTTGCAAAAAGCGGAAATGAAACTATGCAGCAGCGCGCGAAAGGCAGTCCTCGGGGCTTTATGGTGAAATGACCCGTAACTGCAAGCGCTATACGAGACCGTATAACTCCGCAAAAGCTCTCTCCCTCTCTCGCTCACAATCCATAGAAGAGCCGGTCGTTGACCCCAGTCTCCGCAGAAACCGGACGTAAGATACAGATTTCGGCGAAAATTTCACATAAAAAGATACAAAATAAGCGCATAGTCTAATGCTACCAATGCCTAATCGGCTTATGAGGTCGAGTAAAGTGTTTGTGCCATTGATTTCACACTGGACTCAATGCGCCGGCCAGCAAATACGCATAGTTCGATGACGGAGCATCAACTATAGTCAAAACATTAAGAAATTAAATTGAGGGGTTGTACACGCTAACACCACGACTCAGTAATGAGGCACTTAATCTTGACCGCTTATAGTTATATATCGTGCACATGTAGATCTAAGTACACGGGTTCATTTGCATTTCTCTCCCATGCAAATGCGGCTAACCGACCGGGTATCGAACATTCGAGCTTAGCGCGCGGAAAACCTTAGGCGATGAGATACCACGAGGGGCCCCAATCAAAGCAAGTGAAGTGTGTCCAGAAATGATACAGGTGCAATTCTTTTCTATGACATTTTTTTTATTTATTCATCGAAGTATGTACAGTTCGTACAACGAAGCCTGCTATATAAATGCGTGCGCGTTCATCCTGTAGATGCATGCACTTAATGCCGAGATTACAGTTCATCGATGCCTGTTCATCGGTTTGTTAGCTGCTTCAAAAACTGCCCACGTTTTGTTTTGATAACTTCCGTTCGTTTATCAATGCGGCACCATGTTAAGGCCGGCGTGGACTTCACTCGGCTCGGACAAAACAAAAAGGCGGTTACCTTGTGCGCTTGCCTCACGCGCTAAAAAAAAAAAGAAAAAAAAGGCATAGTCATAGCGCTTGCCCCGCTTCAACCTAATGCATCAGCAGGGGAAAAAAGTGCACGTGTAAACTTATCCTGAGTCCCTGCGACTGTACTTTGCCAATTTCAGTGTTGCTGCGTGACTGGACGTTATGTGTAGCGTTATTTTCAGCACACGCAATGTTCGTGTAAATGCATTTTATGTGAACTACGGTGTTATGTGACTTGACTGTATTTTGTGTTGTTCTTCGCGTCGCTACGTGAATGGACGTCGTAAATATGCGATAATTTTTATGGCTCGACTGACTTTCGTGAACTCTCCATAGGCATATATCATTATTGGAGTTTGACGTCCCGAAACCATGATTCGATTGTGAAGGACGCCGTGGCGGAAAGCTCCGGAAATTTTGAAGACCTGGAGTTCTTTAACGTGCACATAAATATAAGCACACGGGCTTCAAGCATTTTCAACTCCATCGAGTATGCGGCCGTCGAAGCCGGGATTCGATCTCGCGACCTTCGGGTCAGCAGTCGAGCACCATAACCGCTGGACCACCGTGGCGGGCACTCTTCATTAGGTGCTCCTTTATGTAATTTTTTTTTAATTTCTCGTTATTGCCGTCGCCGTTGGTCATACCCAGCACCTCCACAACAAAGCTGTTACGTAAAATGACACAAGGCGTAAATATATTTACAAGTGTATTTACACTGAGGTGTACAGCACCGACCAAGATGGAGGATAACATGCGCAGCGGAGAGACTAGTCCTCTTATTTGTCATCTTCTGTAGGCAGGAAGCCTAAGTTTTGAAGTGTGCTAGCTACGTAGCAGTACAATTTAAAAAAGAGTGGTGACAATTAATCACGGCGTTCCTGAAACGGTAGGCGCCGAACGAAGAGCAAACGTATTGCGAACCGGCATACGGGAGTTCGATGACCTACAGTGTGTCGCCGGTCATCCGTACGCAACAGTTCGCGTTCTTTTTTTCTTTTCGAAATGTGAGCGTTTCCGGTAATAAAGCGTGTCATCCGTCCACATACGAGCGCCTTAATCAAATCGCTAAGTCGCTAAGTACTGCGGAAGGAGACGCGCACAGGTTCCGCCAAGCCGCCACGTCGCGAGGAGGTCAATGAACTGACCATCGTCTGGCGGCCACCGAAGAAGTAGCGCGAGGGGGAAACATTTCCGGCCAGGTACTCGAAATTTCAAACATCGAGACAAAGCCTTTCAAAGAGGGACATCCAGGCTTGCGAGGCGAAGTTAAGACAGCGTTGAAACCAAGCGACTGGCATCCAAGGTCGTTGACCCTGAAAAAATTTTCGCCTAAGAACGACAAATGAGCAAGCTTTTTGCTTCAAATATAAGCGTGTAGTCATTTTTATAGCACGCTGGTTCCCATCCTCTACTTAAGCTTTGATATATGGAAAAGGTGGAGAGGTCAACGACCCCGACTGCCTTCAGATGTCGGTCAGTGTCGCAGAAATCACCTACGCACCCCGAATTTTCGTGGGGTATAGCTAAATGCCCACAAACTACAAATCACACAAATTAATGACGCGAATGGCTTATAGTTTACTGCAAACGATGGCGTACCAACGGAAAGCAGTTCAATGACCGAGGAACGGGCAATCGCCGAGATCTCCTAATGGAGCGCGCCTGGAGATACAGTCAAACAAGTTGCGGGAAAAAGTACGTGAGAAAGATGCGCACAACCGAAAGCAATTCGGAAATGTTGAGAGGGAAATGGACTTTACGGATTTTTTTTTTTTTTCTCTTACGGACGGAGTTCGACGACCCCCGTTGAATCACGGTATGCCACATACGTAATAAACGGGAAATATATCAAGATTTCGGTAATACGGCTTCACATGTTAAAAGAAAAAAAAAAACTCTCGATATTCTGCAACTGAAAGAACGAATATAGATTACGAAAGCAATGAATATCTTTGAGAGCGGCAACCTGAATTACGGCGGGGACTGCCAATAGGTGAAGCATGACTGTCACTGCCACAATAAGCGTTAGAAACCACATTTAAGAAAATCTCTAGCTCAAACCTATACAGACAAACCAAATATGTCCGTAAAATGAGTCCGAAAGCAAGAAAATGACCTATGATGAGGTCAATGACCCCCAGACGACTGCGCATGGTAAGTGACGATCTCAGCCAAACTCATAAAAGAGCCCGTTTGACGATTTGTTTGAATACATAGACATCGAAATTAAGTAAAGCAGCTGGTTAAGATACGTGTGTCTAACAAGACGAAAGGGTTCAATGACCTTTCACTCACTAAACACAAATGTGGTACAATATACGCAATGCATAGTACACAATAGACGTGTCGCCAGTCGTGTACGCGATGATTTCGTCGTTCATAAACCGCAGCCGACACCTCGGAACATCTGTGGCACCGGGGCACAGGTGTCTGGCGTCATTGACCTTCAGCTAGCGTGGAATGCCTGAGCAGTAATTGAGATGATGTCATCCAATCTAAAGCCGGGTTTTTCAGCATCGCGACAGTACGTTTAACCTGAGCACATTAGACAAGACAACTATGAGTAAGAACATAGCAAGATACGCACGAGTAAAGGTCATTGACCTGGTCCCAAAGAGAACCAGGTGGTCTGTATCTTGGTCTACCGGCATGGCCTTGAGAAATAAAACTGGCCAACCGAAACAATTATTAGGAAAAGGCAGTATAAAAGTTATTGCGACTACGTCCGCGACTCAGCTACTTTCGCATAGCGTTGGCAGGTTCACTTAGTCGACTGAGTTGAATGACCTCGGGTGGGTTGTGCTGTGAACACGACTAAAGTTCCCTGCAATAATCTTCCCTCAGTACCGGAAGAAAACAAAAAGTGATAAGCGCGGAAATGCTTCATGACATGACAGTGCAGTTACCGGTGACCGGCGGGTGAGAGACCGTGTTTTATTCGAGTTCAATGACACTGACCAGTGCTATCTGGGTCAAAGTATCGCAACTACCTTTTTACATACATCTCGGGTAAACGAGATCAACTTCATTCGTCGACTGCCACAAGCGACAAGCTATAGCTTCGTGCACGAGGTTCAAAAATGGGTGCTGAACCACTATGCAGATTTTCAATGCCGTTATCTCTATTACACGAAAAAAAAAAGAAACTACAAAAAACTATATAAGGGTTTTTTTTATCTCTCAACTTAATCTAGAGTGCTGTTGAACATGGTACAGCGAGCATTTCGTATCTTAGCGCTCCTCGCACAAACCTGCATTCTTTTCACATGCTTACCGTGGAAACTCAGAGATACTTTTTAAGATACTATAACATATGCACTCAGAAAACTCTATGGCAGAAGCCAAGCTTCATTTTCAAAGATGAACTCACTAGCAAGAAAACCATAACTTACTTCGGAAAACAGCACCAGGACAACTGTGAAATTTACGTAACTCCCACTAATGCGGTCTGTGCGAATGAAGTACCTTTTGTCGACCATACCTATGGCCCCACAATGACACTTCGTGCAATATACAAGACCACATTACCCTAAAATATCAAAGCAAAGCTGATATTGACCATTACTGCGTTTTTCTTGACATTTTAGTGCGGTATTACGCCGGCAAACAGAAGTACCGCCTGTACCACTAACTTCAGTGGCACTTCTGCTATGTGTTTTCATCTATTGGCATGTGTATCAGAGCGATTTGTGGCACCGGTTATTCACAGGCCACCCGAATGAATATTGCGTGCGCGACTTTTGAGTTCCGGCATTTTATACCAAGCGCAGACACTCACTGAGGGTATATTTTCGAAAAAAGCAACACACACAGATTTTTAAAAGTGTACTGGTTTACGCCTCATATGACATATGAAAAGGACAGCATATAGAAAGGAGAAGGTCCTGTTCCTGAATGTGGCCACTGAAAATCCATCACAATGACGAGAGGGTGGGGAAAAAAAAAAGAACTGCGACGCAGGTTTTAGTTTCAATATCATATAGTTACCAGAGAACGTCGCATATTGCGAATAATGGAATAGGTTGGAGGCTTCCTAATGAATGTTCTAAAGAAACAAGTGTTTAAACTAAATAATGGCGAAACAGGATCACACGTCGATTACTGCACCTTTAGGATCAAAACAAACGTCCGAGAGTAAAATCCGAAACTTTTTCACTTATTATTGGCAATGACAGAAAATAAAAAGAACGAGATTAATCAGCTTTGCATACTTAAAAAAAAGAACAAGGTATACTTACACGAACAACGCATTATAAGGCTAACAAAAATAGATGACAGATGAGAGGTAAACTCAAAGCTACTCTCGCGATGCTTTCACTAAGATGAATAACACAAACACGATCTAAGTCGCCAGCACAAGCTCAATGGCCATGTCTTGTATGTGTAGTAACACAATATGTAGTAGATCGAAACAGAAAGCACCCAACCGAATACTGGCTTTGCGACATATACTATACATTGCGAGAACTTACGCTCAACGACATGGCACACCGGCACACAAGCATGACTTAAGTCTCCAGCAAAAGGTCAATGACACTGTCTTGGATAACTAATAACACAACACTGAGTATATCGGAACAGAAAGCGGCCAATAATGGCTCTGCGACATATGCTATACATTGCGAGAACTTACGCTCAACGGCGTGGCACACCAGCACACAGCGCGTGGACGGACCTAGGAAGTACGATGACCCCGCAGTCAGCCTGTCACAAAATTAGACGGAACATCGCACTTATCGGTGATGCATCCCCGGTCTTACTGAAAGCGATGCTGCCACATAACACGCTCTGTCGAAAGCGGCAAGTAAGCGCGAAGTGTGGCATAGGCAAGGTCAGTGACCCCTACGTCGTTAATGTGTCGAATTCGAGTAAACCCCATATGCGATCATGTAAACGTGCATACGATGTCTACGCTAATCAAAATATGAACGTTGCGCAAAGCAAGAAGACGTTTTGAAAGCTGGCGTTAACGGAGCAATGAACGTTTGGACCAAGGCGCAGAGTTCACTGACCTACTGTGGCGACATCCGAAACTCGACAAAAATCTCGGTACCCGATACGACCATAGCGAGCAAAATATATATGTATTCATGTTTGATTGATAATTCTGCGAATGGTTGCACAAAATAAGATAATCGAAACTCACGGAGAACGCGAGTGGCGCGGCGAGCGCCGCCATAGAACCAGATCAATGACCCTGGCCACGCGGCGCGCCACATTCAATCGCGAAAATGACGTAGCATTCACGACAGGTGGCGGAAAAGGAGCCAGACTAGGGAATGACAATCCTACGGTCAGCGTTGCTTCGTTGCAACTTCGTAGACGAGTGTAGAAGTGCGATACAAGACTAAGTCGAGCCGAGGGGTCGATGACCCGAGCATACAAGAGAGTAAAGACTGTAGAGTACGGATGACGACAATGTTGACGCGACACCTTGAAATATTCTCGCTCTTGCACGAATAAGAACAAGGAAGCTATAAAAATAACTTATTGATAGACAGATGAAGTTAGAACCGTATACTTTGATGACCTCTTCTCAAAGGGGCGAACGAACACAGCACAACCCGGTTGTACAAACTTTAAATTTTCCAAACACGATTGCTTTCGAAGCTGTCATCAAGTGAGAACGCTTGATACACCTTCCAGCGCGAAAGGTCAATGACCTAATAGCACCAATGAGGTGAATAAAAGCATGTATATGGCAGATGGACGCTAGAACGAGATTCAGTCAGATCACCTTTTCACGTCACCAAAGAGACTCCACAGGTTCGTAAAAGCGAGATGTGGTCACACAGTTCCAAATCGATCTAAGGGTCGATGACCCTGAGAGCAAAGTTGCACGAAGTGTAGGCGACAGTGCCTGCCGAGCACGAGGACATTATCTATGTATACTAAACAAAAAATTGCATTGCTTAAGAGGGCTGGGGCAGAACTCCCCGTGAAATAAATGGAATTTCGGAAGGACCATCAACGTATGCCGGTGAACGTGAGTTCAATGACCGAGACGTACGATATTTCGGCAGAGCCGAAAAAAATTCGTTAAATGGAAAACCGGCGAATTTTCGCGGTTGCGCAACATCGTTCGCAACCGGAAGAACAGAACACTATAACGAAAGTAAAACTTAAGAGGAAGCCGTGGATGCAGACACGTGGACACGCTGAGTTCAATGACCGGATGATTGACAAACTTAAAAATCCTTAAAAAATTAATTGCGTTACCTACGACGGAAACGAAGTGTACACTTTTCAAGGAATAGAATTCGGTCTATAGCCGGGTCAGTGAGATATGAGTGAATTAGTCACAAACACATAGCGCCCAGTTGACTTCATAGGGAACACGTTGGGTTCGTTGACCCACTGACGATACACACGGTAAGAAAAGTCAACAATATGCGGCACCCGCGTCGTACATCGATGAAAGATGATCATGTTCCGTGATTTACACGACATTTTGCGTAGCGAGTCTCGGAGGCGCAGCAGCGAGCGCCCGGGGACCGAGCGGCTCTCGGGGTCATTCACCGTGCCAACGACCTCGGAATGGTGAAAAGTGCCGAAATCGCGGAAAAAATTCGGGTTTCATAACTGGGAGTCCCTTTAGAAGTTCGAGTTATGTAGCATTTTCGGCGCTACACCAGTTTTATTACGAGACTGGTGACTTCAAGACTTGGGGTCGGCGACCAGGGCCGTTGACCTCACGACCAACATTTTGCAAATGCACTTCGGCAAAGAAAAGTCAAATATTTTCTAGCGTCGGCCGGTGGAATTTTCACGTTAAATAACTTTCGGCGGAAGAAACGGTGATAGCGGAATTGAAAGTGTGAAATTGAAACTCGGACGCCCCCGAGGCGGGACGATGACCCCTGAAGCACGTGCAATGCGAATTTCCGATAAAACTAAGCGAAATCACCTCTTGGACTGCTTCTCAAAGAAATGGAACATTTCTGATCCCGCGAAGAAGCAGAGGACGTGGTTTGCGAGCCGACAACGATGCTGCTAGCGTGCCGGCACGTCAACGACCTTGCGCCGGTGCAGTGGCCGCCGGATGCTTGCTCTCCGCTCCAGTGCCGTCCAAGCGCACCGGACGGTCGCCAACAGCGGAGGGTGGCCTTTGTAACCTGTGTGGAAACGAAGTGTCCCAACAAGGAGTACGGAAATTCTCATCTCCCAGCACGTGCACCGGCGGATCGCTTCGTGTCAGTCGAGGACGGAAGCTCTCACTGACATCAGCAAAAAAGTGATTGCGTTAGCCGAACCGAAAGTGTGAAAACAACTGTGTCGAGACGGCACATAGTCAAGAAAAAAAAAACACCACTGGTGTAGTCCCGAAGCACGCAACGGAAGGCACATAACCGAACCGCCGGAAAGTCGCCAGGGCCGGAGGAAGCACAACGGAACGGCAGCGGCGGCGGCGGCGGAGGTGAGCGACTCGGCAAGGTCAATGCCACGGCCGCTCGGAGCGCCGGCTCGCAAGCATGCCCAATGGAAAGTGGGCCCGCAGCTCGGGCCACGGGTCCGTCCAGACCGGCGGGACGTTCTGCTCTTCGCTGGACGGCCGTTGTCTCTCAGGAAGAGAGCGCAGCACGGGGTGTCATTCTCCGACCGCGGGTTCGATGACCGAATGAGTCGGCGTCGTCACCACCGACGGCAGAGCCAAAATTCACCGAGAGAGAACAGCCTGCCCGCACAGCCGCTACGTGATGAGCTCACCTTGTTTGATGGACGCCTTGGCGAGTCCCGCGTGGTTTGCGATGCCCGAGCTCTCGGGCAGCGCGCACAGCAGGGCGACGGGCGGCGATCCGGGGGGCGCGGTGAGCGGCGAGCCCGGGCTGGCGAGGGGTTCGGCCGGGTACGGCGGCAGCGGCGTGTACTCCTTGTAGTCGCCCGGCTCGAAGTAGCAGGCCTGCTTCTCTTCGTAGCCTTCCTTCTTGACCTCGAAGAAGCCGAACTCGGCGGCCGCGCCGAAGCCCAGCTCGCTCAACTTGGCGGACTCGTCGGTGGAGCTGGGCAGCGCGCCGTGCTCCTCCAGCTTGAAGGCGTCCATGCCCCCCCGCTCACGGCATGGCCTGCGCGGACACTGCGGCCGGTGAGCCCCCCGCACTGTTTACCTGGCCGGTCGTTGACATCGAACCTGTTGAGGAGGGGCACCCCGCCGCCGGAACCTGTTGGCTTCCTCCTCCTCGCCTGCCGAGGGGGGGCCCGCCGGCTACCCCCCTTCCCCTCCTGGGGAGACCCCCCTCCTCTCCATCGGAAGGAGGCTTCCTCTTCCGAGGACTGCTCTTCCTTCCTTCGTCGCTCGGCAGAAAGAAGTCCCGTAGCCGGTACGCCACTCCGACCTTGGCAGCGTACCTATCCCGAGGGCTGGGAAGAGCAGCCGATGCCTGGACGAATGAGTCGCGGCGCTTCTCCGGTGAATTCCATCTGGTCTACTTGGAGTTCCCCCGCTACACTTGTTGGAACGCGTGTTTGTTTAGTTGATTAGAGCGCAAGGTCGCGTGCTTGATCAGCGGAGCGACGAAGTCTGATCTGAATCTATTAATAAAACATCAGACATTACACCTAACCGACTAAACCAGTGCGCGCATTCTCGAGAGCGGTGCGCGTATTCTCGAGAGTGCAGCAAGGTAAGACCATTACAAATCGGGCACTGGAATGCTCCGTTAGTGCGGTCCACATATACATATCACGCACACTGTAGTTGCAGCACAGGTATGCAGTGACACAGCATTACAGAAAGGGATATTTGTAGTGCATAGCACTGGTATTATCAGGTTGCCGCTGACGATGAAGACGAAGGCTTTTCCTTCCTTCTTGCGGTCGCCGTGCTTCGCCTTCAGAGTGACATAAGTGTGACATCGCGATCCATGCGGCACGCACGAACTGCAGCGACACGATTCAAACATATGCGTTGTGGGCGACAGGTGGCTTGCGCACGGTGAAATGGCGGCAGTGCGTTTGAAAGCACTGGTTTCAAGCACGACAGCGCTGCTTCCTGGAACGTATAAGTCTGAAGGCAGATTAAATTTATGGTGTTAGGTAAGGAGGCTGGCGAGATCGTCATTACCGGCTAGCGTCTTAGGTTTCTAAATATCATCGCATGGGACGGCATTTACCGCTTTTCCGAGTCGGGAATTGAAGTTTTATGTTTTTGTCAGCCGGAAGCTGCATAAGCAAAAAATAATCTCGGTCCGTATTCACAAAGCGCTCTTGTACTGAAGTTGTTCGTAAGAATAAATTTTATAATACCTGGGGTTCACCGTCCCAAAACCACGACATGATTATGAGGTCCGCCGTAGTAGAGGGCTCCAGAAATTTCGACCACCTAGGGTTCTTTAATGTACACCTATAGATCTAAGTATTAATCTCAATCAACCAAAGGACCAGGCAGAATTTCGCACTGGCTTCTCAACAATAGACCATACTCATACTATCAATCAGGTGATAGAGAAATGAGCGGAATACAACCATATACATAGCCTTCATGGATTACGAGAAGGCATTTGGTTCGGTGGAGACATCAGCAGTCATGCAGGCACTGCGGAATCAGGGCATCGAAGAAGGCTATATAAACATAATGGAAGAAATCTACAGCGGATCCACAGCCACTATAGTCCTCCATAAAGAAAGCGACAGAATCCCAATAAAGAAGGGCGTACGGCAGGGAGACACGATCTCTCCAATGCTATTCACCGCGTGTTTACAGGAGGTTTTCAGGGCCCTAGATTGGAAAAATTAGGGATAAGAGTTAATGGAGAGCATCTCAGTAACCTGCGATTGGCTGATGACATTGCATTGATGAGTAACGCGGGAGACGAATTACAGCTCATGATTACTGAACTGGATACGGAAAGTAGAAGAGTAGGTCTGAAAATTAATATGCATAAAACAAAAGTAATGTGGAACAATCTTGGCAGAGAACAGCGCTTTGCGATAGGTGGCGAGACACTGGAAGTTGTAAAGGAGTACGTCTCCTTAGGACAGGTAGTAACCGCGGAGCCGAACCATGAGAGTGAAATAACTAGAAGAATAAGGATGGGATGGGGCTCATTCGGCAAGCATTATCAAATCATGAATGGTAGTCTACCACTATCCCTCAAGAGTGATAGTGATACAGCTGCATCTTACCGGTACTTACCTACGGAGCAGAAACCTGGAGACTTACAAAGAGGGTTCAACTTAAATTGAGGACGACGCAGCGAGCGATGGAAAGGAAAATGACAGGTGTAAACCTTAAGAGACAGGAAAAGAGCAGAGTGGGTCAGGGAACAAACGGGGGTTAAGGATATCATATTTGAAATCAAGAAGAAGAAATGGATATGGGCCGGGCACGTAGCACGTCGGCAGGCGTATCAGTTTTCTGCCGTTCCTTCCTCACGTCTAGTTGAATTCTAGATCTTACCATTCTATGGTCACTGCATCGGATCTTGTTAACTACTTCCACATCCTGTATAATGCCCGGGTGGTCGCACATTATGAAGTCTATTTCATTTTTAGTTTCGCCATTAGGACTCCTCCACGTCCACTTACGAGTAGTCCGTTTTCTGTAGAAGGTATTCAAGATCCGTAAATTATTGCGTTCTGCGAACTCTACTAGTAACTCCCCTCTGGCATTTCTAGAGCCGATGCCATATTCCCCAACTGCATGATCTCCAGCCTGCTTCTTGCCTACTTTTGCATTAAAGTCGCCCATCAGTACAGTATACTGTGTCTTTACCCTACTCATTGCTGATTCTACGTCTTCGTAGAAGCGTTCAACCAGTTGATCATCATGGCTCGATGTAGGCGCGTAGGCCTGTATCACCTTCATCCTGTACCTCTTATTAAACTTAATCACGATACATAAAACCCTCTCATTAATGCTATAATATTCCTCTATATTGCCGCTATATTTTTATGAATAAGGAACCCCACTCCTAGTTCTCTTCTGTCAGCTAAGCCACGATAGCATAGGACGTGTCCGTTCTTCAGCACTGTATAAGCCTCCTGTGGTCTCCTAACCTCACTGAGCCCTATTACATCCCATTTAACACCCTCTAATTCCTCGAATAGTACAGCTAGACTCGCCTCACTAGATAAAGTTCTAGCGTTATATGTAGCCAAGTTCAGATTAATAACCGGTGGTCATTAAGGGTAACTGACTGGATTCCAAGAGATGGCAAACGCGTGAGGGGGAGACAAAAAATTAGGTGGGTAGATGAGATTAAGAAGTTTGCAGGTATAACGTGGCAGCAGAAAGCACAGGACCGAGTTGATTGGCGGAGCATGGGAGAGGCCTTTGCCCTGCAGTGGGCGTAGACAGGCTGATGATGATTAAGGGTAACTGACTGGATTCCAAGAGATGGCAAACGCGTGAGGGGGAGACAGAAAATTAGGTGGGTAGATGAGATTAAGAAGTTTGTATGTATAACGTGGCAGCAGAAAGCACAGGGCCATGTTGATTGGCGGAACATCGGAGAGGCCTTTGCCTTGCAGTGGGCGTAGACAGGCTGATGATGATGATGATGACGACGACGACGACGATGATGATGATGATGATGATGATGATAGATCTAAGCACACGGGCCTCAAACATTTTCGCCTCCATCGAAAATGCAGCCGCCGCGGCCGCCGTAAAAATAAATTCAAGCCTATTCTGATGAAAAATAGGCGTAATAGGAGAAAGTGGCAAACCAATAGCAAGGAGCGCTTGTACGAACAAAATGCTTGAAGAATTGGATCCCGCACAATTAAGTTATCGATTTGAGAGAGCCGTGAAGCGGCCATGATTGCTCACCGAAAGATGAAGTGACACACTTGCTGATGCTGTTTTCGTCGATGCGAAAGAAGTAAACACAAGAAATGAAATATATGTGATCTTCGAACAGCCACCCGAACGAGTACATTACAGCATCTGCAGCCTGTTGCACTGAACAAGCAAAACAGAAAGGACGCGTAGACAACCGGCCAACATTAGAAAATCAATGGATCGCACTAAGCACGCTGAAAGACTGGTTGTCCTAATTGGATGGTTGTCCTAAATATATATATATATATATAGTCGGACATGCTGACAGACTCTTTAACAGTGCGCCAGCGTTGGTTGGTCGCCCAGATATCTGACAAGTCTAATAGAATCATTTACAACAGAGGCGTGGAAGTCAACGAAAAAGTGATAATCTATCAAGCAAGATATCCGGTGATGCATCACGTTTTCTGCCGAAGACAAGGTAATATGGAGAGAAGTGTATTGCGGTGTACGTGCACACTTGCAAGACTGAACGACGATGCATATATAACTGCCCGCTGACGCATCCGCTCGGGCTCGCTCATACATCGGGCGATTTGAGCATAGGAGGCCCACGAAGTCCTGCTCAATAAGGAAGCATGTTCTCAGAATAATTCAGTTGTCGTAAGCAGGTTAGAATCTTGGTTCGGGAGGATGGGAAACCAATCAGCGGACGGGTAAAGGATCAAGGTCGCGTTTCCCCCTTTGAAAGTCATAGAAATATTGATCGCCGAGAGGCATCCAAGAACTGTCTTTCTCTTTCTTCTTTTGGAAAGGGCGCGCCTTGCACTTCCTGATGGAGCTTACACACTTCCAAATCAGCGATGATAAGAGAGCTGCAACTTTGCGACTCCGTATGCTGCCCACATGGGTTGTCGAGAATGTATATCGATAGTCGTGCAGTGCGCGGAAACAACTTAGGACATCACCGTTCAACCGAAATATAGGCAAGGAAACAAGCAAAATAGAAACTGATCGCACCAAAAGCGGAGGTTTTCTATGTTTTAAGAAAATAAATAGCACAGATGTTCTAAAAATTGGGCATCAGAGATATGGTGAGTGTCGAGCTTTACGCATTATGCCAGATGCAAGGCATCGCTTTCAAACGAAACCAGTAGGAATCTTGCGAGTGTTTTACTCAGCTACTCCAGCCAGACGTTTTTAACACCCAGAGAATGGACACTCGGATGTCGAAGAAATATAGTAGTTAATGGTCTGTAATCAAACTGTGAGTACTGGTTGACTTATCATCATTAGGCCAGAGAAACAGGTAGTTTTACTGTATATAGGAATTATGGAATGCACGACTTGCAAACAGAAAGTGCAGACCTGAACATGGCTGAGCAGCGGCCTGAGTTATACGGCAATACCAAAGTAAACATAATTGAAGTGGCAAAAGGAAACATCATTAGTGGCTTTTTTACTGCGCATAGTAGTAAAGAACAGCGTGCTAGCAGAAATATAGAGCGCATATATCACCACTAAATAGCATAACTTATAACAACTAACCAAGGAAACCTCTACACTACTCAAGCATAGCTGAACTTATATACCAAGCATAGGCGTGCGCACAGGGGGGGGGGGGCAGGGGGGCGGCCGCCCTCCCTAATCCCCTAGGAGAGGGGGGGGGCGCAAAATCTGCCCTGTACATTGACCCTCATGGTCACCTAGGAGGGGGGGGGGGCGAAATCTGCCCCATAGATTGACTTAGTAGGGTGGGGGGGCGCTGCGATGAACCTTCGGCCCCCCCTGATGGGGAATCCTACGCACGCCTATGATACCAAGAACAACTGACGACCAACCATGCACCTCTCGTGGCCGTATACATATGGCGCCTTTGAGTAATGACATGGTGTTGCGCACTCGATCAAACGCCCAGGCCTACATCTATCACTCCATCAAAACCGTTCAATAAGCCTTTTTTTATTGTTTATTTCCTTCTCATCTCGTCCCCGGACTACACCGGGTTGGGCCCACCGCGATCAATGGCGCTTAAGCTGCACACCTGCACGCCGCCCACAAGCAGTGTCCACAACGTCGGTCAAGCGTTCCTATTCATCGGAACAGTGACGCTGTTTGGTAGGCTGCGAGGTCACGATCTGGTCCTGTGCCATGCGTTGGCACTTTCCAAGCACGCATCGAGGCGAGACTTAGCTCCGTTTAGGATCACTGGGACGTGCGCTAATCTACTGAAAGCTTAGGCAAGGCGTGGCCCAGATGAACTTCGGTATACCTTGAATGACTGCGAGTTAGAGGTTGTTGCGCGGGTAAGGAAAAAAAAAAAAGAACTGGGCACAAAACTAAGTAACGTCTTTTATTTTGCCCTTGGAGGCGAGCTTTTAGTGCATCAATGAAGACCGTGTTTCGGAATTTTTTTTATATGTATAGAAGCAAAAAACTGGCTATATATTTGAAACACGATTCTTTGTGCTAAGTGCAAGAAGCGCATTTCAGGTTTCTTAATGAAGAAGATTATCCGCAGTTAGGAAATAATTTGCAAGTTTCCAGTGTCTGCTGGGTGATCATCTTGGTGAAACGTTACCTGTGGACATTTCGGTTATGTGAATATTTATGTTTTATTGACTCTTCCGTTGAGTGAGCATTTGTTTGTGTTGAAGTAGTTAATCTAAGTGCGTGAATGTTCGTCCATCCATCTGCCTATTTGTATAATTTTGTGACTGTCCACTACTTTGCGACGAAAAGAAGGATTGTTCGCGACCTTTTTTTTGGCTCGGGCTTATTATGCACAGAGATAAATCGAAACGTAAGTAAATGAACGTTGCAGCGCTCGCAATTGAACATACTTGACAACGCGGCGATATTGTTTTATCTACACATTAAGACGAAAACCCTGACGCTTTCTTTTCGTCAACTTGTGATTTCCCCTTCTTTATTATTCTTACAGATAGCACAAAATTGTTTCTCTTTCCCGTACTTTGTTTGACTGCATCGCCATATTGCTTCGTACGATTGAAGACTTGCAGCAAAAAAAAAAAAAAGAAAT
This sequence comes from Rhipicephalus sanguineus, assembly GCF_013339695.2. Classification (NCBI taxonomy): domain Eukaryota; kingdom Metazoa; phylum Arthropoda; class Arachnida; order Ixodida; family Ixodidae; genus Rhipicephalus; species Rhipicephalus sanguineus. The sequence continues at coordinate 33,380,936 of NC_051177.1, forward strand.
CGAGGCCTGGTGGTTTCTGTTTTTGTGTTGTCGTTCTTTGTACAAACGTGTATATGTACCCCGGAAGATGACACATGCAAAGGGACGCTTACGCAAGCACACGCAAGTGGCCCGTTTGCTCGTGCGCTTGACAGACCGTATACCGATATCAAGTTGATCCATTAACATGCGGGATGCCCGCACGCTCACCCCAATACAGGGCAGCTTAGCTAGAAGCCACGAGGTTCAGAGCGAGACGCACTGCAATAATACGAGACGACTAATTGCGGTGAGTTAATAAAATAGCCAAAAATGTAACAAACAAACAAACAGCTTATCTACTGGATGGTGCGGTTTCCACAACGGACAGAGCAAAAAACACTGATGCACAGGACAAGCGCTTGTCCTGTGCACCAGTGTTCTTTTCCTCTGTCCTGTGTCGAATGTTATCCAGTATTTAAGATTATGAAGAAATTAGCCCAGCAACGAATTTTGTTAAACGAACAGCTTCTCCTATTATTTTCGGGGATTCCTATGAGTTGCAATAAAAACAGAAGCAAAATAAAAACAAAGGGAGGGAGAAAGCAGCGGCCCAGGTGTGTCGCGCCCGCGCTCTCGGCAACCGTTCCGTATACCGAAGCACCGAAGATCGCGCCCGACCGATTATTCTAATCGGACTACGGGGCGAGATTTCGGGCGAAGTGCTGCAGAGGTTCCTGACCCGAGATTGGGAGGGAGTAAAGGCGCGGGGTTTCAGCGGCGCTCGAAGGGAAAGTCGCCGAGTGGGAAGTGTAGGGGGAAATACGCGAAGGAGGAATGGGGGCGTCGTTTAGCGCCAAGGCGGCACTTCGTCCGTGCATACAAACAGCGAAACGAGAGTCCTCTCGCTAGGGCGGCGGCGGCGGCGCAATGTGGTTATTCGTCGAAACCCCTCCGTAAGCACACAAACACACACAAGATAGAGAAGGAATGGAGCGTCGTCCTGGAAAGATGACTGCTCTCCCGCCGTCTCGGCGAAAGCGAGGGAGACGGGGCGGCGGCTCTGGTGGGGAGCGCGGGGCTTTTGTGTCGGCCGCGAACTGGAGCTGCTCCCGAACTGGAGGCGCCACAGAAAACGCTACGACGACGAAGAAGAAAGAAAGCCGTGGGCTTCGTACTTTCGTCTCCCTCCTCTTCGTCCTCCCCACGGCCTTTACTCTTTTTTTTCTTTTTTTGCTTCTTCTTGCCCTTACTGCAAGCGTCCTTCTTCATTGTCCGTGGTTACGGGGAGTCGAACCAACAATGGTTTCTTTTAATACTTTTTCTTTTCCCGGAGTTAACGTTGCAGTGTACATTGTGAAGCCTCTCTACTCTCCCCCTCATCTCCTCTCAAGATAGGGGGAGCGTGAAAGGGTGGGGGGGGGGGCAAGTTGAAGAGAGGGAAAGCACAACGTAAGAGCTAGTCGCGATCAATTTTACAATTTTCTTTACGACATGAAAAAAAGAGGGCGGTGGGGCGGGTGGGGGGGGGGGGGGGGCTGAAGAAACGATGCACGGAAAAAGGACCTGCTTGGGGGGAATTCAGCTTCGTTCCCGAATGCATGCTGTCTTCGAGATCACGGCCCCAGGATTAAAGCGAAAAACCACCAGCAGAAGCAAAAAAACAACAGTTCCCCCCCGCCCCCTTCGCATCTTCTGTCCTTCTCACTAGGATCTTTTCAAACATGCTTGAGGGGTGGCGACAGAGAGAGAGCTCCGGGAAAGTGTACGAACCATCGAAAGTATCCCGACGTGTCTGTACTCGGAGCTTCTACTCTCCCTCCTTCTCCCCCATTCCTCAGCTCGCGGTCTTTCTTCAGAGGGGCGTATACCGCAGCCACTTGCAACCCGAGGTTCGGTGTCTCCGAAGCAAGGGCCACTTGGCGCCCTTGCTTCGTACGTGACGTGACAAGTGAAATCGGCGCGCGGGGGGCAAACGACGATTTCACTGCGGTACCGCGGCTGTTGAACCCTGGCCTCGTTTCGCCTGTCACAGATAACCTGAGGGAATGGATGGATCTTATGTGGGGAGGCCTCCACCTCCCCTTTCGATCGAGAAAGAGCGATTTACGCGACGCTTTACAGAAGTCACAGTTAAGCAAAAGGACGGCGTATGTTTCTCGCGTTTCTCTCTATGTTTTTGTGGATCGTTTCGTACGTATGCGAGTGTTATTTCACGAGGTCCAAGCCTCGTTGGTACACACAGGAAAAAGAAAAAGGAAAGTACCATATGTGGTTGGAGATCTGCGTACTCATATAGTACGTACGCCATATGCCGCCAACTGTCGCGCGGGGGTGGCATACGACGCAACCTCTCACGCACCTTTCCGGTGCGACCTTGTTCTTGCGTTCGTAAGCGCTTACAGCGTCCCGTCGTGTGGGTCAAGTTCGAGGTCAACGCCCTCGGGCAGCGCTAACATCTGTAGTTGCTGCGTCAGCATATCCTGAAGCTGTTAGACTTTGGTGGCCCGCTAATGCTAGGACCCCGGTAAAGTACAGCTAGCTTGCATATCTTTCAGAAGTCAGCAGCCACTGTGACCATGCATGTTACCTCTGTTAATTAAAATGGAAGGTTCGTTGACACGTTAATTAACTTCAGAATATTGTGAACGAGGTGCCGACCGCCGCTTCCTTTGAATCTGTTTCCTAACGTGTGAAGTTCACAAGTTTCAAGTTTATTGTTTGTTGCACGTACGCGGGCTGGACGAGTATACTTCTTTTATGAGGCAACAGGAGGTCCCAAAGTAGGAAATGTCAGAATAATATATACAATAATTGTTCGGGTTTAACGTCCCAAAACCACGATTTGATTATGAGGGACGCCGAAGTGGAGGGCTCCGGAAATTTCGACCACCTGGGGTTCTTTAACGTACACCTAAATCTAAGAACACGGGCCTCAAGCATTTTTGCCTCCATCGATAATGCGGTCGCCGTGGCCGGGATTCGATCCCGCGACCTTCGGGTAGTGATGCAGAACTATCGGTAAATTGACTATCGATAGTATCGATAGTTTTTTTGAAACTATCTATAGTGTAAACAAACTATCGATAATGCTACTATCGACAAACTATCGATAGCGCAATCGGTAGTACCATCGTTAATATTACTATAGCGATATTACTGCCACGCATGTTTATTGCTTTGTTTTGACGTATTCGGGTTTCCCCCACAAAGACTGTTAGCAACGTTTGACGCAGATCACGCCGTAATGTTTGCAGTCTTGCTGCAGCATTCTTCACTGTCACAACCACGTGATAATACTATCGATAGTGGTGTGAATAATGATGCGATTGCTGGCCGGCCATTTTGCCGAAATATTTGCTATAGCCTACTACCAGCTTCGCTAAACTTATGAGCAATTTTTGGCAGAGAAATTAATTATTTCCGCAGTGAAAATGGCGGAATATATCCATCAATAAATTCGTATCCAAAAGCAACCAGTTACACCTTACAATTAACTTCTTGATATTTTTTATCTTGAAATCATAAAATGCAATATCAATTTGAAGCCGCACAGTCCCACCACATGTAAAGGCTTCCTTTCCACTACAGCTGAACAGTTTGACTTTATGATCATGTGTCAGCAAAGCACTCTGGTGAAGAACACAATCATGTCAACTTTGTTGCGCTTTAGCCTGCTCCTCCGGCTCCGCTATGTACCACGCGCGCGGGGCACCAAGTTTATTCTGCAGCGAGTCCGCGCTGTTGATTTCATACTATCGATAGTACCATCGAATTTTTACTATCGATAGCGCTATCGATAGTATTTTTTACCATCGATAGTTCGATAATGACTCAGCTATCGATAGTATCGATAGCACCATCGATAGTTCTGCATCATACCTTCGGGTCAGCATTCGAGCACCTTAACCACTAGACCACCGTGGCGGGTGGAAATGTCAGAAGGACCTTCTATTTTATTAGCGCATACACAAGAGTATGAGTGCAACGGGCAGTAATGGTGCAAAACAAAAAACGCAAGAAATGTGCAAGCCGCAGGTAAAGTCTTACGAAGGGAACGAAAACGTAGCAATAACTGGTAAAAACAGCGACAACAATTAAAAAAAGAAAAACAATAGCGACTCTCGCACACGCTGTACAAAATATACCCAGAAAAGAAAACTGCCCGGTAAATAAAAAAAAGAGATTACATTACGCTACATATTAAGGATAACAAAAGGTTTCAAAGAGTGATGAATACACAACGTAAGCGTGCTACACGTGAGATACAGGCTATTCAGTGAAGAAACGTGCATTATACATCTTACAAAATTACATGCAACTTTTAAATGCAGTTATAAGAGCTGTACAGAACGTTAACAAGCGTGGGAAGAGAGAGGGGGAAAGACTGTTACGTGTAAAACTGTTCTGTCGGTTGGTTTACAAAGGAAAGGAGAGCGCCAAAAAGCACCAATACGTTCCTTTCGCACACGCGAAGTCCTCTTCACCACATTACACGCAGTGAGGGAAAGCGTCCTTCTAGGAGAAGGCTGTTTATCTGTGTAGCCAACGGTCACTCATTCATTTTTTTCTTTCTTCAATGTATTGCAAGTATCGCGAGCAGATGAGACGAAAAGAATGATTGCACGCTTTAAGCTGGAAATAATTAATGTATCTGATGTCAGAAAACGCGAATATCCCTAAATAGTTCACAAGAGCTTTAGGAGAGACACGCAGATCTGCGAACACTGTTAAAATGCGGTAACCGTAAATAATATTACGAGACCTGTGTTATAAACACATATAACAGATAAACTTGTCAGACAGCTGATTCATTGGATTGTGATTGAATGGAGATAATGATAGGTATTTTTAGCTTCTTTGAGTTGCCGCGTCGCAACTTGAATTAAGAGACCGCAAGTAAAAACCGGAATTGAATTAAGAGCCTAGAAGTAGAAACTTTAAGTGACCGGAAGTGCGCAACCTTTACTTCTTTTGATTTTCCTGCTCTTTACTTCAGTCAGACATCGCACATCACACTCCGTAACAGAATGCGGGTGCTCAAAGAGTAAAACTGCATTGCATAAGGGCAGCCGGAGATAACGAAGCGGAATTTCCAAAATCCGTTTTTGTTTCGTTTAATGGAAAGCGGCACGTCTAAAGTGATCGATTGCTTCCGTCTCATTCTGCAGATATACACTGAGGGTGATGTCTTCTTCTTTCTCCTCGCCCCCTAATTCGAATAAACGATACAACAGATGCAGTTTTATGTCCATCCTCCGCAAGTATATACTATATTCACGTATGTCATTGCTCAACACACGTCATGTTTTCAAGAAGTTAGACTGGCTGTTAGGTACTTCCCGTGCGTGCGTGCGCGTGCGTGTGAGTGAGTGCGCCGAGCCCTTGAAACGCCGAAACGTGTAAGGCTACAGAAGGAAGGAACAAAAAAAAAAAAGAGAGAGAATAAAGTGAGATAACGTCTACAGCTTTGCGCCACTGCTGCATCGCATGAGGAAGGGAAGGCACCAGATGAGAGAAAGAGCTCGAGCTGCCATCAGAGCGAGCGGCCGCCGACGGGCATGATCTGGGAATAGCTGCCGCATCTGCCTCGTAATGCAGGAAGCATTTCCATATCGAGTTTCTTTTGCCAAACAAATTAGCCAATCTCGTTTCTCGTTTATGTTTTATTTCTTTTTTTCTCTCTCTCTCTTCTCAGCCTGCCTATGTAGAACAGCATCGGGTTTGAGCGTATTGCGAATCATCGAGAACGCGATAGAGAGAGAGAGAGAGAGGGAGAGAGCGAATGAGCGCGCAGCTCCTGATTGGAAACTCAATAAGGGAAGCCCGCGGCGGCGGCGGCGAAATAGAGAGAGAGAGAAAAGATGGCGTTGCACGTAATACGCGCGCACGGCCCTGCCGTGTTGCGTGTTCGCGCGCGCAGTCATTAGGCGCCTCGAGTTTTATTTGCTCGGCAATATACGTGCAGCGTAGCTGAGGAGGAGAGAGGGACGATGCCTTACGGAGAAGCAAGCACCGGCGCGCAGCACGATCGTCAACGGTGGCGACGAAGAAACGACGAGTGCGCATGCTCTCAGCCACTCACACCTCTCCCTCTATCACTCCAGTGCTCGCACAGCCCAGCCATTTCCGCGTTCTGCCTGCCGTTCTCCGGCGGCGCGCTTTTTTATCGCGCGCGTGGAGAGAGTATGTGCAGTTCCTCCTCGTAACCGCTTCCACTTCAGCTTATACTGACTGTGGCGGCGCGGATATGGCCGCGAGCTTTCTTTTCGCGCTTCTTCATTTTCGATTGCCTCGCCGCTTAAGCACGCTTCGGCGGCGCTCAGAGAGCCCGCTGCCATTTTGGCAGGAAAATGAAAAAAAAAAAAAAGTTTGCATCGCGCGCCAACTCAGCTCCGCTTCCTTTCGGAAAGGCCGATATGGTGCGCCGATCCACGCAGCCGACACTCGTGTTACGAGTCGTCGTACGAGGCGTTTTATACGAGTCGTCGGCGGCATTAGCGCCGCAGTGTAGGATAAGCATTTCTGCAGCCACCCGGGATGCGTTTCGTTTGTGGTAATCTATTATGCAGCATTCACTTCTCGTTGCGCGCCGCCACTATACCCATGGCGTGTGCATTTCTTATTCCGGTGTATACTGCTGGTTATAACGACACAAAAGCGAGATTTTTTTTTTACGTTACCGGTTTGTAGAAGAGTGTGTTCGCCAGCCGAATCAACTGTATCTATAGATTTTGCAAGCGTTGTGACACGTAAACTTACAGATACAGAGTCACGCATGTGGGCGGATGATTGTGTTAAATACGTTATGTCGTGACGAAAACATAAGCACCATAAGGAGCACTGCTCACGGCCTGTTTGAACATTCTCAATGTTCATACAGTTTGTTCGACACACACACACGTGTGTATATATATATATATATATATATATATATGCGAAGGTGATACTTAACGTGGGAGCGGAAGTGACAAGCGCCGACAGCCAATTATAGGAGGTGTGTGTTCCCGTTCACCCTCGCGTGACCTCACATGCAGCGCGTGACTACTCAATTTTCTGTAAGTACAGTGACGGACATCCTGAAGTAATCTCTTCGAGATCTACTTAGCGTTAATAAACTAAAGAACGGTCGTTATATAGGTGCGCCATTTATTTCGGCGTGCATTCTTTTCTGACCACTTAGCCGATCAGTACGCGGAGACATGAGTGATCGATCGGGAACGCCGCCCCGGGAGGATGATGCGATGGTGTGTGACGTGTCGTGTCACGCGACCCTCCATTACCCCGAGACGCCGTAATGCAGTTCCGATCGCCACAGCACTCTCTGCGAGACACGCTACATTCGCTACATTTAAAGGAAGCTTACAATAAGCGGCATAGGCGGAAACCCTTTACGTCACCGGGTTTGTAGGAGAGTGTGTTTGCTAGCTGAATAAGCTGTGTCTACAGATTTTGCAAGAGCTGCGACGCACTTGTATCTACCACGTCACGCACGTGCACAGGCGTTAAATATATTATGTCGTGATGAAAACATAAACATCATACGGAGTACTGCTCACGCTGTGCCGTTATGTCCCATTATGAAGCAGGGTTATGTAACCCACGTATGTGCTGGACGCAGCATAATGACGCGCGGCTTCGAAATACAACGTTTTCCAATGCAACGCGTTTCTCATGCTCGATAAAGAAATTTTCAAAAGGTTCGGACGTGGCGCGTTCTGAACTGTGCTGTTCGGATAAATTCGAAGAAAGAGAAGGAGCAATGGATAGCAAATACAGAAAGGTGAGACCGTGCAGCTGGCTACCATGTGCTGTGAAAAGGGGGCAAAGGGACAGCGCGTGCAAACACGGACACAAGAAAGAAGTCAGGACACCACAAACGCTGTGTTTGCAATGAATACTTACCAACTAGCTCAGCTCTCTGTTTTTCTAAGGCAAAGAGAATAAAAACGATAGGAGACACAAAAAAATTAAAAAATAAATAAGAAAGGGGAAAAAGTTGTACATTGTAAGAATGAATGACAGTATACGCTTGTCGGCAAGATGCGCAACAACGCGTTCAGCGCCTTATGCGCCATGAGGACGGTCTCGGCCAGTGTCTCATGGATTATTTTTTTCTGCGAATGTCGAGACTACCTAAAGCGGTTGGAACGTCTTTTCTGGGTCTATTGAAACGGGTACCGCGGCCGCTCGATAAAAAAGCGGCGGCCGTGCGGGTATACATTCACAAAGTGGCGCAACAGACGAAGTGTCGTGAGAGACTCAGGAAAAAGGAAAAGCTTTCAGTCAAGCCGCGCGACAACTTCCTGAAGAAGCCTCCAGCAGCGTTTGACTCTCTCTGTATTTTTGTTTCCCGGTGCGCTTCGTTAAGCCTGTGTTCCGTTCACTGAAAACAACAAGGAAGGGTTTACCACCGCAGCTTGCTTTTCCGAGCCTAGCTAACGAACAAGGCGAAAAAAGAAAGGATACCGTGAAAGAACTCCCAATAAAGTCAGATAACGAACACGACAGCTGTTGAAAGAATGTCTGCGTCAAACATTCGCCCGAGCTGAGGGCCTCGCACGGTGATTGCCCGCCTTCTTAACTAAGGTCGCCATTAATACAAACGGCACGCTACTCACGCACATACAAATACACATATGACCGCACGCTTTTTAACAAGACACGCCACGTGCGCACGCACGCACACGCACACACAGGCGAAAGCACATCGAAACGCACGCACGCCCACGCAAGGGCCCACGCACGCCCAGAGACTGACCCTGGTCCGTGAAGCTATACTTCGCCGCAGCACGCGGAAGCACTGAGGCGGAGTATATACGAAGGAGCAGAGTTATGTAACTGCAGGCATGCGACAGCGCCATCTGCCCGCGCCAGAGGCAAATATAACGTGAACTGCGCTCCGACGATGCGTGAGAGGAAAAGGATGAAATAAGCTGAAGAGGGAACGCCGACAGGAAAGCGGCACTTTTGGATAGTGTCGCTGGATCGACTGCAGTAGACACGGAGGCGCGATGCCACCGCATCTGCGCTAACGGGCGCAGCATCTGAAAAACTCCCCTCTATATGTACTTCGCGCATTGTGTACGCGCCCGATGACAGGGCAGATGCAAAATCGCAACCGTAAACACACAAATCGTAAACGCATCGCACTTTACTGCCCGTGAATTGCTAAGAGAGGAATGAACTATACGCTTGGCTGTAGTTCATTTCAAGACGTTTTAACGGGCCAATGGCATGGAGGGGAAGCTGTTCATTGTTTGTATATGGCCGTGTGTGTAGCTTAATAAGTGATGTCTACAATTGCAAAACTTAAACCGATAAAAAAATTCTTGAACAGGGTTGTCATTGGAGCTAAAGTTGGAGCCAACGCTTCGACAACCAGACTTGTCTTTGCCAAGGCAACAATCGCTTTCTTTAGCACCGTGTATGCGTACACCTTCATCCTTCGGTCCACTACCGTGGATCGGTGGTTAAGGTGCTCGGCTGCTGACTAGAAGGTCGCGGGTTCGATCTCAGCCGCGGCGGTCGCATTTCGGTAGAGGCAAGATTGTAGAGGCCAGTGAACTGGGCGATGTCAGTGGACGTTAAAAGGACACTAAAAGCAAATATTAAGTCGACGTTGATTGTTGAAATAACGGTCCAGAAACCTCGTATTGCTACTTTTGTGCCAAGGAAGTACTTATTTTGAAATAAAATCACGTTTTAATGGTCCGCATCGCGTTAGCGCACTTCAAATCACCCGCCTGAAAGCGGTGTTTCTCACGTCACTGCTGCCGTGCGCATCGTTGCTCGCCTTTACTGCGCGGCGGCGTGCACTGGCGGCGTGCACCACTCGGGCATACGGCAACGTCACATGCATGCGGCATTTTGTCGAACTTTCTGTCAGAGCGACTTTCACGAGCGTGCAAAACACACGCGGCAGTACGCGATACCGAAACTACCACTGAGACGCGACCGCGTGAGCGAAGCAGGGTGCCGGGCGAAGCGCAGTTCGGCGAAAACGGAACCTTTGAACCACGAGCGCCGTTCCCCATGGCAACGCCAAAGAGGTTATTTTTTACATGAATCAAACAGAAACGAACAAGCAGCATTTTATTACGTCTCTTGATGCAAGGAAGGTTCTTTTTTTATTGCAGCTAGTTTGATTACGAGTGATTAATTGTAGTCAAACTCTCTCACGTCATCGGGATCATTTCCAAAATGTGCCGCTCATCGCGCTCATCGTGTGATACATTTTGCTTAATTTCTCGGTAAGTAGGGCACTGCTGTTGATAATATTGCCGTTTTAGACGTCGTCATACATTGAGCTTTCACTCTGACATAGATTGTTATTTGCCTTTAGTGTCCCTTTAAAGAACCCCGGATGGTCAAAATTTTCCGGAGCCATCCACTACGGCGTCCCTCATGATCACATCGTGGTTTTGGCACGTAAAGCCCCAGATATTATGGCATGCATCCCTCTCTTCTAACGACAGAAGAGAAGGGGGATAAGAGAGCAAGTAGGAAAAAAAGAGTGTAGAAAACATGCCAGACAGTACCATCGAAGCGCAATGTTCACGCATTGTTAGTACATTTTTTTTGTGTGTGTGACAATCAGAAAATTAAAACAACACCAATTGCGCAGTATAGTAAAAAAAAGAAGAAGAAAAAGCCACAGCACTGTATTTACTGCGCTAGCTTGCTACAACCGACATCAGCGCTGACGCCTGCAAGAGGACACCCCTTATCAAGAACAACGAGGACATGCTGTGCGCCGGGAAACATGGCGGCTGCGCTCGCGACCTTCTATGCGCTTCCCATTTTCCTTTCACTCTTTGTTTTCGCTCACTCCGGATCTTCATTTTAAAATTAAATTCCTTTCTGGCAGCTCGACAGCTGAGGTGCCCGCCGCTGTCTGCGAGAAGGTGAATTGGTCCCCGCTGCCTTTGTACATCTCTTAAATTTAACCCCTTAAACGCTGTCGTTATTTTCGTTTTTACAAAATGCAGACAGTATAACAGCTGAAAAAAGAAGTAAGAGCTTACCTTTAGCCGCTCAGTGTTTCCAATATCACGTCCAGCGTGATCCACAGCTATAAAGCGGGGTCTAGAGTTCTACAAAAGTTCGTCTGGTCAGGCATTTAAACACAGTCACTGACCAAGTCTGATGAAATTATCCGACGTTTCGGAACCGCATACGGGTTCCTTCATCACTGAGCTGGACTGGAAGTCGTTAACTTCAACGTTGTGAAGTGACAACGACTTCCAGTTCCGCTTAGTGAACACGGAACCCGTGTGCGGTTCCGAAACGTCGGATAATTTCATCAGACTTGGTCAGTGACCGTGTTCCATCTCAGCTGTAAAACGGGTAGCTCAAGATTATATTTGAGTGATGGGTACAGTTATAGTTATATTGTGCTTTATATAGCGAACTTCTCGTATTATTCTGGCGCGTACATAACAAGGGCTGAACACTGCACAAAGCGTAGCGTTCTGTAATGCTGTTTTTATTCTTATTTGCTTTGCTCTTTCTTGTTGTCTTTGTACACTACCAGACCTCGTTTTACTACCAGACCTCGCGTATCTTGTATATCTTCTATATATGACAGATATCCGTGTACCTGTGAGACTGTGACCTATATTCTGACAGACTTTACAAACGAAAACAAACTAATATTTGAGTGGTTAAGCTTAGCCACGATTCATTAATATCCTGCTGAGCAGCAATGAACGCGCCTGTGCGATGAATTAGGCTAATTCGTGCAAGTTTGTTGTTCACGAAGATATATCACTTTGAATGCCGTTCGTGCTTTCCTTTCCAGTCATGGTTTCCAGTCAGCGTTCTTGTCATCCCCGTTATATGCGGGCCACACGTAACACAAGGATAATGTGAGAAACCCCTCTGCCTGTAAGGTGAGAGTATACATATGGTTTCTTCCGCGAATTTAGCACACCTACAGGGCCAGAAGCATTACATAGGGGAAGCGGGTGGTCAACTAGAACAAAGAAAACAATAAACAAAAAAGTAATAAACGGAAATACTGTAAAAGTAGCTCAGCATACAATTTTAGCTTTATAAAATCCATATACAGGTTATTCACAAATAAGGGACAATTTAGCAAAATATATCTAAGATGGGTGGATCATCACGGTTAAAATACGTGTAACTTGGCGCAAAATATACGGAAGGAAGCAAAAAAAAAAATACTAATGTAGAGGCATCGCACAATATGTGTGTGTGTGTGTGCGTGTGTGTGTGCGCGTGTGGGGGGTGCGTGCATGTGTGTTTGGGTGCGTGTGTGTGGGTGAGCGCGTGCGCGTGCGTGCGTGTTCTTTAATCAAATATGCGCCTTTTACGCGTCACGTTGCACAATATGGCTCCCCAATAGACCCAACTAGCAACTTTAGGGAAGTCACAACGATACCCGAGATGATACATTCGGCACCAAAAAAAATCTTTGGGACACGAGGTTTGCGAGAAAATGTTTCAGCCTGTAGTACCTATATATTTACTGCGGCCTACACCATTGCCCAAGTTAAACACATAATACATTAATAGTGCATTAGCAGAGAACTGTGTCGCGACGATTCGCCGTAGCCCCTGAAAATTGAGGAAACAGGTGGACAAATAAACCAGAGATAACCGCGATGTCTCCTCCTTATATTGCCACGTGCGCTTCTTTTAGTCCCTTTATGTAACTAGAATGTTACACGTGTAACCACCTCTCGGCGCAGGCCGCGTCCGAATGTTTGGGAAAACTTCGCGATTGTTTTGTACTGTTCCGATAAGATTGCACGCATGACTCGAGTAGTCGAGTCGTGCGCGCAAATGCGTCGAAATGCGGCCACCGCGGCCGGGATTCGGTTGCGCAATGTTCGGTTCAGTAGTCAAGCACCATAACCACAAGACCAACGCTGCGGGTGGATTGCATAAAACACGACATGTTCCGACGACCATCAGTCCTGTCGACTACCGACGTCTGTGCTCATAGGCGTGCGCAGGGTTCCCCTTCACGGGGGGGGCGAAGGTTCATCGCAGCGCCCCCCCCCTCCCTATTATGTCAATGTGTCGGGCTGACTTTGCCCCCTCCCCCCCCCCCTGTTAGGTGAATAGAGGGGGGCGCCCGCCTTGCACCCCCCACCCCCTTGTGCGCACGCCTATGTCTGTGCTTGACGATTTAGCTGCCCTTTGAGCGCTACTTCTTTTAAAGGGACACTAAAGAGAAACAATGAATCGGTTTAGATCGATAAATTGTGCTCTGGGAACTCTAATGTCGTTAATTTCGTCGTCATAGGTTTATTAATAGAGGAGAAAATCAAGTTCAAAGTTTCATTTTTAAATTTCGCGCCGAAATCTCCTCGCGTGACGTCACGGATTTCAAAGTGTATTTATCGTATTTTAGTGCCATTGGCTCAACAAAATAACTCCGAACTTGGTATGTTAAGTCAATGGCCCCCTCAGAGGACAATGTACTTCATTTTTACCGATTATGAACTACGAAGTCCCTAATAGGCGCCGTCAAAACATGTGACGTCACGGTGAATGGTGCGGAAACTTCAAGGTGGCGTCGCCACCCACATTTTGTTTTTGCGTGTTTTCTCGCTTGCTAAGGGTCGTCTCGCAGCAAGCGAGTTGTTTATGGTATCGTGAAGGAGTACTTTACTAATATGAGAAAAATCGTTTTGCTCTTTAGTGTCCCATGGGCGGGCACAAGTTCGCCTAGTAAAGCGTTTTATCTTTACCTGCCGCGTCATACTTTCTTCACCATTACAACCGCGTGGCAATGCATAGTTTTTGCTACTTGTAGGGAGCACCTAGCTATGCCCTACTGAACACGGAACCACTGCAAGGAAACGTGCCTTTCTCGCCATAGAGTTTCCTAAAATTAACTAGAGGGGACTCTGGCGCTGCGATCGTTCAGCTACCATGGGAATGATGGGTAGTACACAAATTTGCCTAGTCTTCGTGCTTGCGGCTTCAAACGCACTTGCGGCTTTGTTTATTGCTGTGTTTTGGCGTTCGTTTTGGATAAAAGAATAGACCGTTGTGAACTTCGTGACCACGTTTGATTTGGTGAGTCTAAAAAAGTTAAAGTGGTGAAGTAAAACTGCTGACTTTTGCTGAACTTTGTTTTGCGACAAAGCGGATGCAGCCGACACGGAGCCAAACGGAGCCGAAAGAACGAAGTTTAGACAAATTTGTGTACTACCCATCATTCCCATGCTGGCTGAAGCGTCGTACGTTGCAGCTCCCATAGACACTAGCGCCAGAGTTCCCTCTAGTAAGTATTGTAGGAAACTCTATGTTTCTCGCTACGTGTGATGTCACGCTCCTATCGCTGACGTCGACGCGGGCCTCTTTAGTGCGGACAGTTGCCGGGCGCTGAAGATGCTAGGAGGAAGAGGAAGAAGAGAGAGAGAGGAAGCGGCCGCAGTCGACGCGGCACCGGGGATCCCCGGAGTGACGTCATTGCCGGCGCGCGTCACGTGACCGAGGGGTCGATGAACTCGGCCGGCTGGCTGCTGCTGCCTGTGAGGAGCTCCTGGACGCTTGTCTCCGCCACACACACGTTTAGCGCTACCGTATAAAAAAGAAACAAAAAGAACGGGAGGGGCGAGAGTGTTGCGCTGCGTGGTACTGCACTAAGTAGAGTTTTCTTTTATGATGTTTGTTACTAAACCACCTGAAACTAAACTGTATATTAAGACGCAACGTGAACGGGAAAGCGTGAACACCGAAATACATGGAGACACGCTGAAGAGGCACCTGTTGCATGCTGCCCACTTCCTTTGCAGGAAACCTGATCATGGAGTTGATACGAATTCACCCAAGTCTATGATTCTGCAGAACTAATGGAATAAAAATTATCAAAAATATTATTAATAAAAAAAAACAGACGTGCAAACACACGACACTGGTTAGGGCTCGTTTTAATTTATGAACGCATACTTATGGATGGCAGTATTATTAAAAACTTAAACACACAAAAAATATCTGAAACGTCCGGTATTTTTTTCCTTTTTTTAATGGGTCATTGAAAGCGCGCCTATCTGTAAGACAGTAAGAAATGATCATGTGGTAAGGCCCTATAACCCGAACGTGAAGCTAAGTTTTAAACAAAACGCTTGACAACGACAGTGCGTAAGCTTCTTTGCGTTGCTTACGTGTAACGTGGCTGTGCCTACCTTCAAACTTACGCGCGCAAACTGGCATGATCAAAACGCATTGGTAGCAAGAGACAAATCGCCCCAGGAAATTCCAAAATTGGCGAAGAAGCGGGCTGTAGTGGTGATTTTCCCAGCAACATTGGAACAGGAGGGCTTGACGCAGCTCGTAAATTGCGAGAACGCCGATTTGCTCATAAAAAAAGCGTACTCTAGCTTCTTTGCAGTACTAGTAGGCAACGTGGCAACGTCGTCCGAGTTCAAGAATCCCAATCTGTCACCGAATAACAGTACATCGTGTAAATGAATTTGACACACAGCAATGATAGCGAAAGTATGTCATCTGAGTATCCGGTTTCAGCTAGCTGTCATGAATAGGAATTTAGAGCACCGCAATCTCACGACGGCGGTAAATACTCGTAATCGATGGACGTTAGGTCTAATCGGTTTAATTAAGGCAATTATGCAAGCACATGCATGCGGCAACATTCTTATTATTTTTAACTTTTCTTGTTCTTTTATTCGTTCTAGTTTTCCTTGTTCTGATGTTTCTTCAATACTATTATCATGCTGATGGGATAGCCGGCTCTAATGTAGCCTGCCTTCCCCTTTTTTTCATATTTAAATAAAAAAATAGCACTATATCAGTGCGCGCTGATTGGCGTATAAAGTGAGTGATTCGTGTGACAAAATGAGCAGGTACTAGTGATGCAGAACTATCGGTCAATTGACTATCGATAGTATCGATAGTTTTTTTGAAACTATCGATAGTGTAAACAAACTATCGATTGTGTTACTATCGACAAACTATCGATAGTGCAATCGGTAGTACCATCGTTAATATTACTATAGCGATATTACGGCCACGCGTGTTTATTGATTTTTTTTTTATGTATTCGGGTTTCACCCACAAAGACTGTTAGCAACGTTTGACGCAGACGTACCGCGCCGTAATGTTTGAGAAACTTCACGATTGCTTAAGATCATTCTGTTAAGATTACGCGCCGGACGCGAATAGTCAAGTTTATTCGAGAGTTTACGCGAGGACCAGCAATAACGCTGGAAGGTTTGATGATTGATGTAAAAAGGACGACGCGTTCTACCGATGATCAGATTACTCAACGGCCGGCGACTGCTCCCGCCGCTGTCAGTGCGCAGCATGTATCGCTTGTATTTTGAGTTTTGATTTTCTGGGCACAAGTTCGCCCAAATAAAGAGCTCCGTATTTCCCAGTCTTGCTGCAGCATTCTTCACCGTCACAACTACGTGACAATACTATCGATAGTGGTGTGAATAATGATGCGGTTGCTGGCCGGCCATATTGGCAGAATATTTGCGATAGCCTACTACCAGCTTCGCTTAATTTATGAGCAATTTTCGGCTGAGAAATCAATATTTCCGCAGTGAAAATGGTGGAATATATCCATCAATAAATTCGTATCCAAAAGCAACCAGTTACACCTTACAATTATTTTTCTTGGTATTTTTTTATTCTGAAATCATGAAATGCAATATCAATTTGAAGCCGCGCAGGTCCACCACATGCAACGGCTTCCTTTCCGCTACAGCTGAACAGTTCGACTTTATGATCATGTGTCAGCAAAGCACTCTGGTGAAGAACACAATCATGTCAACTTTCTTGCCCTTCAGCCTGCTCCTCCGGATCCACTATGTACCACGCGCGCGGGGAAACAAGTTTATTCTGCAGTTATTGATTTTATACTATCGATAGTACCATCGAATTTTTTACTATCGATCGCGCTATCGATAGTATTTTCACCATCGATAGCTCGATAGTGACTCAGCTATCGATAGTATCGATAGTACTATCGATAGTTCTACATCACTAGCACGTACGCCTCCTCGAGTCTCCAGTCAGCGTTATTTTCATTGTACACCCGTCGTTGCATCAATCGACGCGGTGCACTGTCCCCTAGGCCACAGGAAGAGTAAAAGCATCGCAGAAAACGATCGACCAGCTACGCGATCGATTAGTTTCCTTATACATCCGCGCGTGCTTCTCGTTGCCTTCTTATGACGTCATAAAGTAGCAGCGCGATGTAAAATGAACGATAACGCCCAGTCGAGCACGCTGAGAAACGATCGAAGCTTGAGGCAGAGAAGAGTTCAATCTTTCAAAACGAACACGAGCTACAGGCAGTAACGGCAGAGCCAAGGTGAAAAAAATTCAGAGCCCTTCCACTACTGTGAAGATGGACGCCATGCAGCGAAGCTGCGACTGTGGTGGGTCTAGCATAGTGACTGTTGCTATATTGGACCTATATAATTATCATTATTGACTTGACTGAGCGTTGAGACAAACTCTCAAAGATTCTGGCCTTTCTCTTGCGCATGACGCATATTATTTCAACGGCAGTCTAAAAATGAAAGGCTTTAGTACGTAAAAAACCACGTTGTTTCGGAAGTACAAAAAAAAAAAAAGGCGTGACGTTCGTTTCTTATGCAGATGGTTTTGTCTTTGAGGCAAAACAGCAATTGTACTCTACGTCACCCTGCTATGTCAGCTAAAACATACACATTTATATTTACACACGTCTGCTCTGCTCTCCGCTCTTCTTTATATATATATATATATATATATATATATATATATATATATATATATATATATATATATATATATATATATATATATATATATATAGAGAGAGAGAGAGAGAGATAGAGAGAGAGAGAACAGTGGATTAGTCGAGTTGTTCGATGAGATTGTTGTTCTACGCGTGTTTTGTCCGCGGGAGCTATCCGCCAGAACTTAGCCATGTAACTGTAAAGGAGAGGACAACTGAGTGGCTAAATGGGACACGGTCAACGCAGGGCGGGAAAGTTTAGGGCGAGAAATGACGTACGGGTGCAGGAACGTGAACGGAATAGCCAAAGGCGCCGAGCAAACCTGCCAGTGCGAGCCGCGGTGCAAACGCAGGTGGCAGCATCGCAGCTATGACATGTGAACGGCTCTCGTCGCCGCCCCTTAGGGAAAATTTTGCATGCTATTCAGTTGCAACTCGACAAAAAGCCAATTTAAAACGACGGAAAGCCAACGAAAGGACAGCCGTGTAATGACGGAGACATTTTAAAAGGAGAAACGTGGACGTGTTCAACGAGAATCGTGAAATATTCGATCACCGATCACTGGTTCAATTTCGAAGTCTTCGGCCACTTCTGCGAGCAACGCATACAGGCGCCTGTGACTTAACGAGAGGTATAGGTTGTTCTTACCTTTTAGTCGTTGTAAAACAGTCACATTAACTGTGTTCAGTTTCTATTACGATTTTGTAGCCTAGTATACTTTCCATTTAGCCCTGCTGAGCTCCTACTTAGTGCCGTAGCCCTTGCAGACATCCTGTTAAGAAGCAATTGAATGTAAGATATGATTTTTGTATGGCTAGCTCTAAAATAAGTGCGCGCGTTTTCGAGGCGCACCCTAACACATCGATAAGCCTTATGGTGAAAATGCTGCATAGAATTATTCTTGAAATGTGCTTGAAATGTCGTTAGAGAGACAGGAATAAGAAGAAAAGATATGTAGATCAATCCTGCAGGGTGAAAAATTCTAACATTTGAGCGTAACACAAACCATCTGCACACGACAGCCTACACGCGCGAGTGCTAACTTGAGAGAGCTTTCATGAGCGGCTTTCGAGTAACGTGGAAGTGCCGCCTTTCAAGGAGCCAGAGTTCGGCCGGGATTTACAACGTGAGCATTTAGCCATCTCGTAGGCGTATAAGCGTCTATCTATTGCGCAAGTATTAACGCGATAGCGTTAAAGAGCTCGTATCGCAGAAATTCCGCCGTCGGCGTCGGTGTCGGCGCCGTTGGTTGTGAGCGAAAAATCATCATCTTGTCCGTGACCGAAAAATCGAAAAAGCTGCAAATAAAATAAATAATAAAAATGTTGGCTCCGAGTGAGAATCAAACCCAGGCCGTCTGCGTGGCAAGCAGGTGTTCTGCCACACAGCTACGCCTCTGCTTGCAGCTGCACTGAAACTAACTTTCATGCTTCCCAAAAATACGCGTCCTGTATACACGTGTCACAGTACGAGATGTAATAGCGCAGTAATATTGCGTGGTACAAGCGTACATTGCCATCGGGCGTCACACCATGTCAATATCATAACGACTTGGTGGTTTAAAGACAGCCACCCATTACAAAAGGCACACACATTACTGCGCGTATTCCCTTAAGACCACGTAGTGGGTGCATCGCAACTTCGAAATCGTTTCTCGAGCATAATTGCTCCTGGTTGAAAGCATGCTACCCATTACATAAGGCACACACCGTAGTGCGCGCATTCTCTTAAACACTCGTAGTGTTCGCAGTGCGCACTAGGGGCAGGATATCGCTATCGCGTTCAACTCTTAAAATTTTTGTTGCCGTCAACACGTTCTCGTAATGTCCGAACGAACATTAATAATGTCGTGCAGTTTTATTTATTCATGTCATAATGACGTAGTAATAGCCACAAAGAGTTGTTGTTGTTTAGTCCCTGTGTTCACGCTAAAGTGTTATGTACATCAAGTTTCACTTCGCAATTTTTTTTTATTGTAGTCTCTGTGAGGCGCTATGCAACCTGCTATAGTTAACAGGCTTAGCTTAGATCGTTTGTAAGCGTAGGCGGGTTCAGGGTTCCCCATTAGAGGGAACGGAGGGGGGGGGGGGGCAAGGTTTTATCGCATCGTACCAAAGACATACTTCATAATGGATGAAAAAATGAATATGAAGCGATGACGTGCTGCTCACATGGTCCCTCGGTTTCCGGGTGTAAAGATGGGGGAGTAAACAGTTCTTGGAACGCAACATCAGGGGCCTTCGGTCGCCATTGTCGTCAAAAACCTGCGTGGCTATAACCGTTCTCTTTAAACAATGATCGACGGAACAGGTCCGACTGACTACATGTGTGGGGCAGACTTTGCCTCCCCCCCCCCCCCGACTCCTCCTTAGGTGATTAGGGGGGAATCTGCCCCCCCCCCCCCCATGCTCACGCCTATGTTTATAAATACGACATATACACCACACAAGTGCGCATTCTTTAATCCTTTGCGTCGCAAAGTTTTGGGCGCACAAGTACACATGGATGGGTCGAGTAACGCATTGAACGCCACGTGTTTTTAAGTGAGGCTATCTGGTTCATTTCGAAGTTTTGAATGCGCGCTGACTGAGAGAATTACGACGAGTACACGCAGACGGAAATCCGTCTATCCCTTTAACCTCTGTCCGTCTGTGTGTCTTCTTCGTTGTAATTCTTTCAATCAGTGCATATTCGAAACTTCCGAGTGTTTGGTTTACCTGGGCCATATATTGTTCACACATGTGTATAGATCATACGGGGGTGACAAAGCTTCGCACTTTCCGCCAATATCGAAATACCCGTCCGCACAAAAAGCGCGGCGAGCGATTTGGAAGTATGCCCACGCCGCCACTGCTTCTGTTCGATAAAACATAGTGTGCCCCCCTCCTCCTTTCCAGAGCCACGTGAGGCCGGCGGCGGCCAGTGGTCGCTATAAAAAGAAAACCCGCAGCACACCCTCGTTGCGTCGTTGCAGTCGATACGGCAGAGGGGGGGGTAAGCTGTTCCTACGAGGCCGCGTATGTGCGTATTACTATCTGCGACTGATATCAGCGCTGCGTGCACCGCACTGATGCGTATATACACACACACACGCCAGCGCGGCGGCTTTGCAACGCCGGCGTCAACGTCGCGGCGACGAGCAGCTGCGACCCCAATTCCGCGACAGGAGGAGACAAATGCGCCCGGACAAAGCGTATCCGAGCAGAAAAAGAGCACGGTGCGAAACACGCGATGTGTGTGTACATACATACAACACGCGCGAAAGCATGCATACGCGGCGACGAAGACGGCGTGCATTTTACGCCACAGACGGGCCTCTTTAACATTTCCCAGCTTGTATTCTTGCACAGCGAAATGCACACTGTGAGTGTTACATTGTAGGAGAGAAAAGGAAAGAGGAGGTCGATAATATTTGAGAAGAAATGATGGCACTGTGATGCCTCTCTTTTCGCCAGATTCGTGTATATTTCTAGTCTGTCGGTACGTCTATTAAGTTCGTCCCTGCTTCCCTCAATCTGTCGATAGGCTGCAGGGTGCGTCACGTTGCTTTCTTGTAAGTGACTACGTGCAGTCCTCATAAAGACCACGACGGCTTCCTTAGTTTGCGCTATTACGCCAATCGTATGGTCACTTATATAATATTTACGCAGTCGTACTTATTAATTTATTCACCGGATAATAATCACGTTTACCAGAAAATCCTTCTGCAAACTGCACAGAGTGCATGCATATATAGACCGACCCGCCCATGCACTCTTATACGCCCCTTACGCAAACCTGATTCGGCGCCATGCCGCGCCGCAGTTTCCCTTATGAGATCAATTACATCTTCCGACGCGCACACGACGTCTTGTGCAAGCTGGATTTGTTTGTAGAACTAAAATTTATCGGGCCTGACTGTCTGGCGTCTCGATTGTATATACGTGCAGGAGCAGGATCGAGAGAGCGCGGATACCGAATGGAAGCCGTTGTTCGCCTCTTACGCGCTTCTTTCCGCATTGTTCTGTTGTGCGCTAGGCACGGAACCACGTGACCAGTACACGACCCGGTCGTTCACTTTTTATTGCCATCGCACACGCAGGCGGCGTTGCCTGTTAAGACAGCGGCGCAAATCCGTGCCGATATCCCCAGTTGTCATGCATGCATTGGCCGTGAAAATATATATCAGGCCCGTAGCCAGGGGGGGGGGTCTAGATACCCCCCCCCCATCAAAAAAAAGAAAGATTCCTGGCTACGGGCCTGACAAAATGCATAATCGCGAAGTGCATGTGGTCAATTATATACGAGTCCTGTGATACGAGCTTCGTGATAATCTTTCACCGATGCCTTGTACGCCTACTCCACATGCGTATACACCATATTTTAGATTCCGTTGAGGTATGCAATATCGGCACTTAAGATAAAGATTCGTATAGATCAAATATTCAGCAGCCTCTGCAGCAAACATGTTTAGTTATTTAATTATCATATACTCTTGCTCCTTACGCCTTCAGCAGCACGTGGCAACAAGTTTTTTTCCTAATCATTTGCTGGAGATAACTTTTTAAAAAAATGGTGTCAGTATCGTGTACATGACTTTGCCCATAATCTTTTGCTAACGTTTGTTAAATAAAAAAAACGGTCATTAACACAATTACAATTCATAAAAGGGCATCACGTACGACGTGAGAGAAATAAACGTACTATACATCGTAAACAAAGCAGAGTGTCTGTCCCTGTAGAGCCTGCTACGTATGTGGTATACGTGAGCACGCATATATACGTACATCATTTCACATTTATATCCTCAAAGCCTGCATCATTGCTGATCTGATCATGGCACTTGATTTGATGCGTTCAGTATATACTGTGCAGCTTATGACAATGCTCATATGTTGCATTAAGTGCAGGTCGCACGCGCATTGTCCTTTGCACACTTTGCCCTATTTCTGTTACTTTATTTTAACGCGCTCCACACTCTTCACATTAATGACCTCTCTCTCTCCCCCCATTGCGCTGAATTTCCCTTTCAAACTGTCCTGGCCGGCCATAATTCAGCAGAGCAGACGCACATTTGCGGAGATTGACGGTTAGCTATGATCTAGGCGACCTATTTCGACATATCTGGCTCTATTTGCGACTGCTGCTGCGGTGACTGCTACGCGTTCCAGATTCGTTAGACAGGACGAATTTTTCAAAACGGGAGATCCATAGCGCCGAAACACGCCAGAGTGCTGGCGAGTTTCGTAGCGGGGCACGTATTGAGGTTCGTCTTGCTTGCAACAGCAATGCGATCTATGGGCACATTGCAAAAAAAAAAAAAAAGATAAATAAATAAAAGAAGTATGAGAGAGAGAGAAAGAGAGAGAGATAAGGGAAAGACAGGGACCTTAACCAAAGCAAATATCCGGTTGGCTACCCTGCAGATAAGAAGGAGAAAAAGGGTGCCAAAGAATGAAAGAGAAGTCTGTGACGAAACTACGAAGTCATGACAAAATCCAAGCACGACACACCAACATTGTGTGTGACTGTTCATGTGGCTGTTCACTAGCAATGAAAAATCCTCGAACCCGGGGTGTCACCGGTTCCAACGTTTCGACTTGTGGTCTTGTCTTCTTCAAGGCTGCAAGAAGACATGGCCGCTTGTCGGAGTGTTGACGTCAGCGAAACCCCGTGTTCCGAGCATTTTTGATGGCTTCACGATTCCATCTTCCCCTGAACTGTTACTTTACTCGGATGTTCATGAGCAGTCACACGAACGGTGCACACTGAGTCGTAGCCGTTCATGAACAGTCACAGTTCGTCGTTCAGTCCAGTTTCTCGAAGAAACCGCACCAAGGCCCTCAGAGCGGCTCGCGTTGAAGACCGGGTAGGTCAGTGCCCTGGGATTTTGTCTTCTGTGAGAGGGCGGTTGTCCAGCTGGCCTATAGTGCGGCCGAGAGGGTTGCTCTTTTCAATTTGAAGCGGGCGCACTCGCACAGAAGGTGCGCGATTGTTTCGCCGCACCCGCTGAGTTCACATAGTGCGTGTAACAAACTTCCCCGATGGTTGCGTATGATATCAAGTAAAAGGTTTCCTCCGATCTTGCGGTATAGAGCTGTTACAGAAATCTGCCCTGATAACTCTGATAAACGCCCTTAATGAGAATGCCTTTGCGAGTGTTTATTTTGTTTACTTTGCATTGCTGAACTGACTCGATCGGCGTGTGTCTACGCTTACGAACTAACTTCATTATGTTATTTATGTGCAATATAATTCCTAAACACAAATAACCGCAGAAACTGTGGAAATATTATTTATGTCTAGAATATTGTTCACAACGCCTTCCAACCAGTAATCTGATTGTTCTTATTGGACAAGCTAAAGGAACAATAGTTGCGAACATTTACAATTTCATCCATAAAAAAAAAATGAAATAAAAAAATCAGGACAAGAGCCCGAAAACATTCGCTTAGAAATAAACTAGCAAGGTTATTCAGAAACAAACAAATGCACAACGTCAATCTGCGCGCCTAGTTAAATCAAAACGCATATTTTTAAACGATACAATCTCGCGCTCAAAAAGAGGGACAGGCTGATGCGGGACGCCACCGCAATGTCACTCGATTTTTGTTTCTTTTAATAATTGCCTCGTCGTCAAACACATGTGCTCACACTTCAAAGAAAGGCTTGCCGCCACACGGCCTATACATCAGACAGGTGTGAGCAACATGCACATTTCGACTTGTTATTGTGATGTCGCGGCGACCGTTTCCAACAACCTCTGTCCAATGCAAACATTTTCCGGAAATGGGGTGTACGATACAAAACACAGCCAATACAGGCAACAAACGGATCTCGGTGCTTTCGAATACAACAACCCGTCTCTTCGCGTTGGCATTTCTTTCAAACGGATCTTTCCTTTAAGATGGTAGCGAATTGGGCGAGTTGGAAAATGCTCATGATGGTTAGCGCATGCTCATGCTCATGATGGTTGTCCGTGTTCCGTTTGCGCTAACCATAATGAGGATCTTTCCTTCTCGCCACAGGCTTTTCTTCATTTTTTGTTAAGGCGAAAGCCTTATATGCCTCATCAAACGCGAAAATTGAGCGTCGACCTCGGCGGCGTCAATACGAGTGATGCAAAAAATAATCACCACGTGACGACGTCCCCATATGCCGTCATCATGAAGTCACATATGAGCAAAACTCGTGGCGTCACTATGACGTCACATGACGTCACTTGCATGATGACGTCATTGCATAGCATCGTCGCTTGGCCAAAAGTGGGCCGATCACGGAGGCCCATCCATACAGTGTTCATATGGTCTTCATATAGAGGTTCCAAAAGCTTTGGGAGGGTGGGTGGGCAGGATCAACACATCGACCGAGAAGAAAAGGAAGATGGCTTTCGAGTCGTCTTACGTGAATGCAGCAGGGACCCTGTGAGTTGCTTGTCGTTTATTGTAGATAGGCATGGATTTCCTTTTGGACCATAGAAATAAATCCGGTCATGCCAGAACACTCAAGCACTCCCTACAGATGCTTAACCACAGAAGCTGAAACGTGCGGCCCCGGTATTTATCACTGGGTTAATCTCGACGGTTCGTTAAAACATTCGTGTTTCTTACGAAAAAGAAAAAAAAACATCGTCACTGACGGCGCAGCCAATGGCGCGCCTCTCTTTCTCTTTTATAATTTTTGCAGTCGCTCCGCATTTGCACTAGCTTGCACTTGTTAATTAGTGGATCAGTGGTAAGTAGTGTGGCCTGTACGATTTCCGTGGCACAAACGCGGTCTTGCGTACATAGGATAGACAAACATTGGCTTCGCCTAGCCATATGCGGCTTCGCTGTAAGA
Source organism: Rhipicephalus sanguineus (assembly GCF_013339695.2). Classification (NCBI taxonomy): domain Eukaryota; kingdom Metazoa; phylum Arthropoda; class Arachnida; order Ixodida; family Ixodidae; genus Rhipicephalus; species Rhipicephalus sanguineus. The sequence goes on from NC_051177.1 coordinate 33,406,447, forward strand.
AAAGAACTTCAGTGTCTAAGCTTTCCAAGTTTTTATCTTTCATTTTCCTCTGGGAAACTTTGATACACCATGCAACAGAAAGTGTACCTTGCACGCGACAAGTTCACAGAGCGTGCGTACTTCCGCAGTCAGTCGATCAATCAATCACTTCCTGTCTGTCCTGACTGACAGTGACTTGCAATGATTCTTACGCATTTAATAAAGAAGACTGAGTCGTCTTTATCAAGTGCGAAGTGTTGGATGATTTGGCACAAAAAGAGTCCGTTATGCGAACATCATAGCTTAGAAAATGTAACAAAAACAGCAAACAAAACAGGTACTGTAAAATATCGATTAAGAAATATCGAAACACTCACAAAATAAGTATAGTATATATGTCCGTCGGGGAACACAAGCAAGAAAAAGTTATAAAACTGCAAGAACAATACAAGCGGGAGATGCTTGCGATGCCAATTTTGCTTTTTTAGCGCAAAAAGACGACACCACAAGAAAGAAGACGGTACACAGCGCTGTGTTCCGTCTTCTTTCTTGTGATGTCGTCTTTTTGCCCTAAAAAGCAATATGGATTCTCACCAAGTAGCCCGCCAACGCATTCTGTTGCGATGCCAAACTTGCCGCGTCAGTATCTGCGCAAGTTTGGAAATGAAAAATCCAATCTGCGCGGCCAGTATTTTTCGTTGTTTTATTGGCCACGTTGATTTACGTTGTTTACAAATTCTACTTTTGTCATTTAAGTCAAGTTTAGTAATTCACGCCTTGGTTTCCTTGGTCCTGATTGTTTGATAGACAGGCAGGAGTTTTTAATGGTGGTCTGTTGGCTTCACTAAACACACACACACACACACACACACGCACGCACGCACACACACACACACACACACACACACACACACACACACGCACACACACGCACGCACACACACACACACACACACACACACACACGCGCGCGCGCGCGCGCGTGTGTGTGTGTGTGTGTGCGTGTGTGTGAGTGTGAGTGTGCGTGCGCGTAAAGGGGTTATAATGGTGCACCAGCGTCATCCATATATAGTGTTTATCTTCTTTTCCTCGACGCTATCTTTTATAACTCGAGCGCTTATAAGTGCCCTCGGCATATTCGCACAATCTGCGAGAAGAGAAGGAGACACTCCAGGCCCAGCGCTTCCTCAGGCGCTGATAACTTGAGGCACTTGGCGCGCGCGGGAGTTGCAGTTCGCGGGTGCCGCAGATACGGCCACTTATCTCGACGACGACGCGGCCGTATCCCAATACATGCGCCCGTTGCGACGCAACGCTTCAGGAGAATACGTGCATTGCAGTCAGTCATATACCAGAGGACATGTACTGTACAAATGTGGCCTGGCCGCTGCTTCCTCGTCGCGTGACGCAGTGAAAGATGGCTGACGCACACACGTTTCGTGCTTTAGACATACGCACAGGCGTGCCACGAGAAGCGGCTGCTGCACCCCCCTAATCACCCTAGAGCGGGGGCGGGAGGGGGGGGGGGTCCAACATCATCCCTATACCGTTACTCAATCGGACTTGTCCCGTCATTGGTTAAAGGACAGAGTTATGGCCACGCGTGCTCTTGACAATAATGGCCGCCGAAGGCCCGTCATGTTGAATTCCAAGAACTGTTTACGTCCTACCTTTACTCCCGGAAAGCCAGGGACCAAAGGTGGGCCATTGTGAAAAGTATGTCATCATGTCATTTTCATTTTTTCATCCTTTGTTGAGCATTTGTTCTAGACTCGACCAATGCGGGGGGGAGCTGCTATGAAACGCATACTGAATGAAATAATGCACATTGTATACACTTGTTTGTCTTGGTATACGTCTTGTGCAGACGGCCCTCTAGCACATTGAACCAACGGCATCATAGGCTGCTCTCGGGCGTCCATTGGGCCCGCCAAGCAGGCTCCCATTGTAACGCGAATTCATTACTCGTCGTCCTGACATCAACGCGACAAGACTTTCGACCACTCAAGAGTCACTGACATACATCTCGCATCTTGCCTCTGCCTGTGACGAGTGTCAGCTGCAAGGGCGACCACGTGCTTTGCGGCGAAGCACCAACAAAAAGAAATGCAGGACGCGTTCGGAGGGCCGAATTCAAAAATTATTTTCTTCCTTAAAACAAAAAATGATTTAATTAGACTTTCTTCATTGCTTAACGATGTAGTCTACTATCAAACGCCGCATGACGAAGATTTTTACTTGGACCGCATCAGTATGAAAAATACGGTCAAACATGCGTCGCACATTTTCTCTAATTTCACAATTTTTTTCGGGAAGATTTGAAGTCTATTTTACCCTTAAACATTTTTGTACTAAAATACACTTTCCTGAAAATTATACTATTATTTATATTGGTTAGGGAGAGTTACAGATAGGTCAAGGAAAAATCACGCGTTTTTCTATAAGGCACGGTTTAACAAATACAAGCAAAATTCGAGGGGGCGCCATGATCGTCAAAATTTTTTTCGAGCAACAATGTTTTGCCACAATACTCTATGTGGCACAGGAAAAAGGCACAAATTTTATCAGCATATATATATATATATATATATATATTCAAAATGCCTTACAGGCCCATTGAAGGGCATTGAGTAAGGGGGGCATCAGTATTTACAAAACAATACAGAGGAATACAGACAAAAAGCAAAACAAGAAAAAGATAACAAACAGCAAGATGGAACAACGTTATACAATTCTAGAGTAGAATGAAATCAGGTTATCACGGAATGTTTCACGATTAGGGATGGATACAATGTGATTAGGAAGATCGTTCCAATGTGCAATGGCTCGAGGTAGTGATGATGAGTTAAATGCCTGCGTGTGACCATGAATGCTCATGAAACTACGTGCGTTGTGGATGCGTCGGGATGTGCGCACAGGAGAATGAAGTGGCAAACAATGAAATTTATCACTATAAATGTGCCTGTGAAACAGACATAAAAGAGCAATGGTGCGGCGTTCTTCCAGTGACTGAAATGCAAGGTCTTGTTTTATTAGTGTAATGCTTGAATGATAGTCGTAGCTCGCTGCCCTATTCCGGACGGCTTCCAACATACGTACTAGGTAGTCTTGATATGGTGACCATGTGGATGCTGCATACTCTAGTTGTGGGCGAACATAAGTAATATATGATAATGCGCGCACGTTAGATGGAGCGCTGCGCAAGTTTCTGCGGAGATAACCAAGAGATTTAGAGGCTTTCGATGAAACAGCTGCTATATGCGTAGTCCAGGATAAATCCGATGAAAGGTGAACGCCGAGATACTTGTAGGATGGTGTAGCCGAAACCATTATGTTATTAATCGTATAGTCAAATGCTGAGTTAGTACGCTTTCGAGTGAACGAGACTAACTTACATTTAGAGGTATTAAGGGACATCTGCCAAGTTTCACACCACTGGAAGGTTAGGTCAAGGTCATTTTGGAGAGCGGAATGATCATTAAAACATTTAATGTTGCGGTATATGGCGCAGTCGTCGGCGAACAACCTAACTGAGGATGAAAGGTTAGCGGGCAAATCATTAATGTATATTAAAAAAAGTAACGGACCTATTACACTGCCTTGGGGAACACCGGACGTGACGTCGCAAAGGTTAGATGAGACCTCACGCGAAGAGAGGAAGTTGCGTAGCCAAGACAGGGTATATATATATATATATATATATATATCCAGAATAAAGGTGTATACAATGTGCATTATTTCTTTCAGTATGTGTATGCTAGTTATCATACGGCCCTGCAGTACAATGTGCCAACGATACCATAAGCTACTCTCGGGCGTCTATACTTCCCATTGGGCCCGCCAAGCAAGCTCAAACTATAACGCGAATTCATTACTCGTCGCCCTGACATCAGCGCGACAAGACTTTCGAGCACTTAGAAGCCACTGACATACATCTCGCATCTTACCGCCGCCTGTGACGACTGTCAGCTGCAATGGCGACCATGTGTTTTGCGGCAAAGTGGCAACAAAAAGCAATGCAGGGCGCGTTCGGAGGGCCAAATTCAAAAATTATTTTCTTCCTTAAAAAAAATGATTTGATTAGACTTTCTTCATTACTTAACAATGAAGTCTTTTATTAAATGCCGCATGACGAGGATTTTTACTTGGACCGCATCAGTATGAAAAATACAGTCAAACATGCGACAAATTGCATACTTTCTGCAACTTCACAATTTTTTTTCGGGAAGATTTGAAATACACTTTCTTGAAAATCATAGTATCATTAACATTGGCTAGGAAGAGTTCGAGATAGCTAAAGAAAAAATCACGAACTTTGAAGATTTTTGTAGTTTTTCAAAAATGCGTAGCTGGTAGTGAAACACAAAAAGGTTGGAAATAATAAATAGAACAACTAAACAGAACCTCTGTAATAGCGCAAGCGCGGTTTCAAAGCTCAACACACAAAAATTGATCTTATACACATTTTTCTATTAGGCATAGTCTAACAAACACAAGCGAACTTCGAGGGGGCGCCACGATCGTCAACATATTTTTTGAGAAAAAATGTTTTGCCGCAATACTCCATGTGGCACAAGAAAAACGCACAAATTTTATCAGCAAAATCTGCGATGCGCGAGCGCCACGGCTGGGACACTATATATGGGTGATTCCACGTAAGATCGAACAAACGATGGCTGGTCGACCTCTCAAATTTATTTCAAAATTTTATATATTATTGCCTGATGAGTGGAAAGAAGAGATCCGCAATTTGTTTTGCCGACAAAAATTTTTTCGAACCACAGGAAATCAATAATGACGAAGAGGTGGAGTGGAGCGCTCATCCGCTCTGCTGTTTTGGCCAACTTTCGTTATGAATCGCACAAAATATGTTAAAGTTAGGTAGCTGAAATTTATTTACCTAAATGTATGCATGTTTTTGCTTCTGCTCAGGTATTTTTAGTTTTTATGTGTAGTGTAGATGTTTTTATAAAAAACCTCAAAAATGGCCCCATCGGCAAAATTTTCTTTACTTTGAAGGTCTTTATCTCAAAAAAGCCTTGTAGCAGAGCGACAAAAATTCTGCATTACGTTCTTCGCATGCGTATCTACCAAACTGCCAAATCTTGTATTTATATAACTTTTCAGTAAAGAGATATGATCGGGCTAAGTTCAAGAAAACACCGAACAATGGAAACTTCTGACGACAATTAAAAAAAAAACCCATTTTTCAAATTTCTTAAACTTTGTCCACTTATTCTCCTCCACATCATCTTTCACAATCATTAAAAACATGTTGCATAATGTCATTGCACTAATAGTTACGGCCCCTCCAATAAGACCCTTAGGCAAGGATGGGCAATTCCGACTTCTTGCCCAGCAAGTGTATAAAATGCAGGCAGGATTGAATTTCTTTTTATTAAAAGGCCAGCAGGTACCTAAAAAGGTGTCGCCGGCACTGAAGACGTTAATTTTGAAAATATTTGGTCACTGCAGCGGCCACGAGCGCGGGGCTACCGATCAGGCGCGCGCGCACCCGAGATGCTCGTTGTAAGAGACGGCGCAGTGAGAGCTCGTTTTCGCGTCCTCAGACCGATTGAGTTCGAAACAGCAACACCTCTCGGGTGACTTGAACGCACGTGCACCGGTAGTCGCAGTGATCTGGTTAATTGCGTCGATTTCTTTTTCAGGGGGCACAAGAATGTCATCGTTATACAGTCCGTTCCGTGAAGATCTTTCATTGCAGTGGTAGCAAAAGCACGCGTAGCACAAGTAGTCCGTCTCACTGACAGTCACTGATCTTTCGGGCGTTAAACGTTCCTTCAAAGCATTTATGTCTAGGTAGGTAACTCTGCGGAATTTTGGCTTCTTTGCATTAATTAAAGGAGTACTGACACGATTTTGAGACATCGCAAAAGGGACATTTTTTGCTTCGTTGGTATGCAGTGTCCACGCTGTCCACACACTGGAGTCGGAGAACAAGTATAAAATATTTTAATTTGACTTTGAAGTTTTCGTCGCTGAGCATTTGCAAGCCAGCCACACTGCAAGGACATTATCCCGACAAGTCAAGACAGTTCCTCCGAGTTCGGGAGTTCTGCGTCCTGCATGCAGCCTAAATCGTATAAATCACTGTCAGGGTCACTGGACGACAATTCACTCATCGTTGTCTATTGCACCACGAGCAGATGACGGATTTCCCGCTAGTACGTCGCGAATTTCTGTATCTCCGTGACGTCACACTGCTATGAAACGACACTGAGAAGCCACCCCCTCGATATCGAAACCGAAAGTGTCTATTTAAGGGGGCGCTAATTAAAGTATAGGATGCATTCCCAGGCACCACAATAGTCGTTTTAGGTTTCTCGACAACAGTATTTTTATTTAGAGCAACAATCCGAAATTTTTTTAAATTCGTGTCAGTACTCCTTTAAGCTTCTTGTGCTTCGAAAGGTAGTCTCCACAATAGACTCATTCAGAGCTATACTTTCTCGTCATGAGACGCACAGGAGGAGTAGAGTAAGAGCAAAGCACAAGAACTATCCGCGCCGAATGAAGTGTGAACAGCGCACCGAACACGCGGCCAGTTCACGCCGTCTGCTGCCGGCATCTAATATAGACAAGCGCATCCGGTTACCGATAGTTTTGCTTTTCTTTCCTTTGACAATCCATATTTTGCTTTGCCACAGGAGCGCCACGTTCATGCTTTCCACTGATCGCAACTGGCGCAGCGCAGTTTCTGTGGCAGCAGCGTGCGTGAAGCGAGCGCTCATAGCTCCCTTATAGAGTTCTCATCTTGCTTCCATCTCCGCCGTGTTATCAGCGCCTAGCTGAGATGCGAACAGAGGGCGGATAGAATAGCGAAGCTCCAGTGCACGTGCGTTCAAGTCACCCGAGAGGTGTTGCTGTTTCGAACTCAATCGGTCTGAGGACGCGAGAACGAGCTCTCACTGCGCCGTCTCTTACAACGAGCATCTCGGGTGCACGCGCGCCTACTCGGTAGCTCCGCGCTCGTGGCCGCTGCAGTGACCAAATAATTTCAAAATTAACGTCTTCAGTGCCGGCGACACCTTTTTAGGTACCTGCTGACCTTTTAATAAAAAGAAATTCAATCCTGCCTGCATTTTATACACTTGCTGGGCAAGAAGTCGGATTGGCCCATCCTTGCCTAAGGGTCTCTTTGGAGGGGCCGTAACTATTAGTGCAACGACATTATGCAACATGTTTTTAATGATTGTGAAAGCTGATGTGGAGGAGAATAAGTGGCCAAAGTTTAAGAAATTTAAAAAATGGTTTTTTTTTTTTTAATTGTCGTCAGAAGTTTTCATTGTTCGGTGTTTTCTTGAACTTAGCCCGATCATATCTCTTTACTGAAAAGTTATATAAATACAAGATTTGGCAGTTTGGTAGATACGCATGCGAAGAACGTAATGCAGAATTTTTGTCGCTCTGCTACAAGGCTTTTTTGAGATAAAAACCTTCAAAGTAAAGAAAATTTTGCCGATTGGGCCATTTTTGAGGTTTTTTATAAAAACATCTACACAACACATAAAAACTAAAAATACCTGAGCAGAAGCAAAAACATGCATACATTTAGGTAAATAAATTTCAGCTACCTAACTTTAATATATTTTGTGCAATTCATAACGAAAGTTGGCCAAAACAGCCGAGCGGATGAGCGCTCCACTCCACCTCTTCGTCATTATTGATTTCCTGTGGTTCGAAAAAATTTTTGGCTGCAAAACAAATTGCGGATCTCTTCTTTCCACTCATCAGGCAATAATATATAAAATTTTGAAATAAATTTGAGAGGTCGACCAGCCATCGTTTGTTCGATCTTACGTGGAATCACCCATATATAATTGAGGCGTTTTTTTTTTTTTTCGAAATGAGCTAAATCCAGAAACCGAAACTAGCTCAAATATTGCTCCATTGGCATGTACATTCTCTCAACTTTCCTCTAAGAGAGTTATCAGAACGAAATGGATCAAATACCAACAGCTACTCGTGCTCACAGATCTCGTTTCAAAACGAATTTGAGCTAGATCCATGCGCTGTATGGATCGAAATGAGTCAAATCCAGTATGCCAATAGCAGAGCGCTTCAGCGATCACGTGATTTAGCAAACATGGAAGCTTCCGTGTGATTTCCCGCCTAGCCTGACTGCTCTGCCTGTTTTCTGGGTGCTTCTGCAAGTTTTTTTTGCCCTTTGGGCGCTGAATTATCATGGATTCTGATGGAAGTGAAGAGATCGGCGAGAGATCTGTCCCCAGACGTCGACGACATCGTGAACAGAAGCAATGTCGACGCCGGCGAAGCAAGAATGTGCCGCTGCTGGAATTTTAATAAATGTTTTTATAGAATACCGCATTGAATTCAATGTCTCAATTCAATATGAGCCAAATCCGACGTTATCATGCTAATAATGGTGAAATCCGCTGCATATTTTTTAATTGGTTATGGCCAGAAACTTCCCCTAGCCGACATGTAAAACATATCATAGAATAGCTTTAACAGCGTTGTATTTAGTTTGCATAGCAAATTTTTGCCGTTTTCTCAAATTCTCTTTGGATGGATTTGACTCATTTCGAAAAAAAAAAACGCCTAATATATATATATATATATATATATATATATATATATATATATATATATATATATATATATATATATATATATATATATATCAACACAGGAGTTGAACGGGGGCTCAAAACATCGTTACATAGACCTGTCCGCCTCATCTCAGCTGCTGACCAGAAGGTCGCAGGTTCGATCCCGGGCCGCGGCAGTGGCATTTCGATGAAGACGAAATGCTGGATGCCCGTGTACTGTGCGATATCAGTGCCCGTTAAAGAACACCAGATGGTCGAAATTTGCGCAACCCTCCACTATGGCGCGCCTCATAATCATATCGTGGTTTTGGCACGTAAAACCTCAGCTATTGTATTATTATTATTATAGGCCTTTTCCATTCTGTTACACTCTCTGAGAAGGCGTGAGTGAGAGGACAAGCAGCTTTAGCAGATATCCTGGTTGACATCGAGAGAGAAAAAAAAAAAGGGCAGGCCATGTAACGTGGACGCATACAGGTGAAGCGAAGTGACTTCAAGCAGGGAAATTAAACCAGTTAGGAGGAAGAAGCAGTGATTTTGGGCCCTGAAAATTGTCTAAAGTAATAAAATCTTAAGCTTGAACGTGTCCAATCTAATTCGCATGCTCTGCTTAAATTAATTTTTTTATTTATTCATCATAATCGTCATTATTGTCATCATCATTATTGTTCCCTTAAAGGCCCTTTCGGTTTTTACATACGAGGGGAGGGGGGCACAAGGCTCGAAAAGGGTTCATTCATGCGAGTTCATGCGAGTTCAAGTTAATTAATTAATTAATTAACTAACTAATTAATTAATTAATTAATTTGGAAGGCTCCAACGATTCCAATTAAAGCGGTTATGCGTTTATACGAGAGAGGTGGATTTGGTCAGTTCATAGGCTTGAAACTAAAGTTGTGTTGGGAAGCGCTAGTATTACGGCAGGCAAGCTTTTGAACTTATTCGAACTCTCTTGCATACACACAGTGCCCATTATTTTTCCAGTTCATCGATTTCTCGGCAACACACGCACTCGCACTCACACACACGCACATTAACACACGCACATTAACACACACACACAGCGTAAAATTCGCATCGTAAAGCATGCTTGCTTTGACACCTCCTTTAGGCCATGCATTAAAAATAGAAACGTATTGCCGTTCAAGCGGTCAGGCTGCTTCCGCGACGACGACGACGCTAGTTTTCAATTGGCTACACTGAATCCGGTGAAACAACGTATGTCGTTCAAAGGAGATGCCGTCTTTTGCGGCACTTCAATTGTATTCCAACGCGTTGCGCCTAATTTTCTGCAAGCTTTTTTTTTCTTCTTTTTTACGCGATACTGTCTCCGATCTCCAGCATTCCCGTGTATAATAAAGCCTCGCCTCGAGAAATGGGTCTCGGAAGAGAATGGATACTGTGATAGGCGACGTTGCCAACGCGGGCGGATAACATCGCAGAAGCAAGAAAGTAGAATTGGGGCTCAAGGGGTTGGACGAGAAGAAAAGAAGGAAAGAAAAAGCGACACCGGCCTCAATTACGTTCGCGGGCGCTGTGTTGAGCGCTTTAAGTTTAGACGGGCCACTGCCGCCCCCCCCCCCCCCCTCAAGACAAATCGCGGTGTCGCCCTCCTTACGCAACCTGCCAACTCAGCCGGGATCAGAAACACAGGGAGAGACATTGCTGTCCCGATTCGCACAGGGCAGCTGGCGCATCTTTTGCTTCTATATAGACTGCGTGCTTGTCTCCGTGTGTGATACATAACTTGACAAACCGTGGTGTTTGCAAGTAACGGATATGCAACCCATATTATACGCTCTAAGAAGAAAAATAAAAAGAGTCATTTGACTCTTTTTTGCCACATATATGGCTTTCACATATATAACTCTCTTGTAGAGAGTCGTGGTATACCCGTCTCTTCAAAAGAAAGTTATCGTGTCTCGTTAAAGAGACAGCCAAATTCAAATGAACCCAGCACACAATTAGGCCAGGGAAAGCATAGGCGCCATTAATTGTCGTCTTTTAACTGCAGTGTAGTGACAATAACGTAACTTGAAGTGAATTAAAATGGACGAAAATGTCACCCTTTCCCGTCGGTGGGATAAGAATAACCCACAACGTTCGAGAAAGGGTGTTTTTTCGTCCACTTTAATTCATTACAATTTACGTCATAATTACAACACTACAGTTAAAGACAACAGTTAATAATGCACCCCATGCTTTCCCCGGTCAAATTGCCTGTTGGGTTCATTTGGAATTGCGTCTAACAAAGAAACGAGATCCTCGAAAAAAAATTCCCCTTCTTTCGTTCATTCTCGTTAAAGGGGCCCTGCCACACTTTTCTAAGTAATCTTCATTAAAGGACTACATTGCCTCGAGAATCGACTGCCGCAAAAAAATAAAAAGAATGAGAATCCGTCAAGTACGAGCGGAGTTACAGAGATCAGTCACACGCTGTAAGCGCTCTCTCTCTCTCTCCCATCTCGTCCCGACGAGCGCGCTGGAAGCTAAGCAGGAAGGCGTGGCATGGGGGGAAAACATTACGTCGCGCGTCCGTCATAACCTCGAGTACTTTCTTTTCTTTCTTTTTTTCTCGTCGAATGCGCTGCTTATACTTTCAGTGGGACCGCGAGCGAGCGCGCGGTCACGTCGCGTCATCCCGTGGCGACCGCAGTAACTATGCAGCTCACGATTCTTAATTCAGCCAAAGGCCGTGGACTTTGGGTCTATGACGTCATTTGTCGAGAGAAGAGGGAGCGATTTCTAGCTGACTTTGCAGAATTAATTGTAAATTCCAGGCCGGCTCACGTGTTCGCAGGAGCCTCAATCACCTATCGGAAGCGTTTTCTGACCGTGATCAAAAAGTGTTGCAGGGCTCCTTTGAAGAGAGTTATATGTGAGAGTCATATATGTGGCGTAAAAAAATGTCAAGTGATTCTTTTTTTCTTTTTTTTCCCCCTTAGAGTGTATGGTACGTGAGGGGCGCCGTTCCCTTGCCAAAGTATTATCCACGCAATTTTGTTATAATATCGCGCGAGTGTCGGCCCCAGGATACGGTAGGTTCTAATACCGGCGAGAAGCAACGAGATCAGCGGTACGATGATCAGCATCACACCGCCTTTCTGGACACATGATCGCCCGGATAAAGGCCTGAACACACGTACGCGCTGCAACGCGTACGTGTGTTCAGGCCTTAAGGCTCATATTGTGTATGCATCCCTAAGCGAACAGCGCAGCGGACGGCGCTCGCACACGAATGTGCCATGGCTGCGCTTGCGCATCATAGGAAATATCGTTACTTCTCGCGAGGGGTCAACGCTCGCTCTTAATTATTAAAAGATCGCGAGGATGTCCATATCTATAAGTCTAACGTAGCACGAAACTTCTTCGCTTATTTGAAGATACTGTCATTAGCGATGAACGCTGCATGACTCGACCACATCACGTGTATGACTGCGTGTCTTGAAGGCCCGACGTATATTCGCGGACTTTGTTAAAACGACAACTTTTGGAAGACAAGTTTTATTCAGCGAATGCAAGAATTTGCCTTTAATTAAAATTTAATTCAGTAACCAAGTGAAATTGGGTAACCGTCACCGGTAAACGTCAGCTTTTCAATTTATATTTATCTCAATATAGAAAAATTTCAAAGCATATAGGTCGCGATTATCACTGATCCTAAGTTTTAGCGCTAAAATAGTTGACGATCGATGGACTGGCTGATTGAGAATAACTGTGCCATCGCAACACTTAAGTAGTGAAGGTTCCGAGCATTTCGCATTCCGTAATATAAATGCTATAACCGCTGTCGAGAATAGACATCGCGTGTGGCATCGCATGAAGGTTGAGAAACACCGTTTACGTGTGTCCCCTCTCTATATTGGCTCAGTTTTGGTATACGACGAAGTGGCTGCCCCCAACCCAGCTTTGTATGCGTGAAGCCTTAATTCTTCCGTACAGCCAGCAAACAAAAGTCTACGGGACACGTGAATTGCGAAAAGCCTGAATTCCTGCTTATCGCCTGTGAGCATGCATGACACCGGTCCTGAGGGAACTCACTTGTCGTAGGTGCCCCTAGTAAAAATGGCTGGCGCCATCCCTGTTTCTTTTTTGTTTCTTCAAACGAAAGCCTTATGGCTGCCTCACCAAACGTGAAAATTCACTGTCGGCGTCCGGCGTCGGCGGCATCAACAGGAGTGATGCAAAAAATCATCATCACGTGAGGACGTCACCATACGACGTCATCATGACGTAACGGATAGCCGAAATTTGTGACGTCATCATGACGTGCCATCGCATGATCACCACATGACATTGTCGCTTGATCAAAAGGGGTGCCGACCACGGATGCAGTGCAAAACACCTGGCGAGGTGCAGATAGCCTGCAATGCCTCCGATCCTGTCAGTGTAAAATTCCGTTAGGTGCAGAAAGTTTTCGGAAGAGGGTAGGGGAGGATAGATACATCGACGGAGAGGAAAAAGAAGATGATGGCTTTCACCTTCGAGTCTTCTTAGGTGAATGCATAAGGGACTCTGTAAGTTTTCTTGGGCTTCGCTATCTGGTAACTTCATGTTGTATGAACCAACTGTAAGAAACATCCACTAGCTAGCTATATTTTCGCGTCAAAGGAAAATAGCACTTCACTCCCATAGGGAATAGAAAATGATGTCATTCAACGTTACAGCTATTTCGCCGGGACCGATCGCCCTGCACGGAACTAGTGCGGCGCGCGGCGCGCGGCGCGGCGAGAACGATCGGCGCGCGCATGCTGTCAGCGGAAATCGACGCGCGCGGAATACAAAGTTACCAGCAGCAGCACGGCACCGCGCGCAGTGCGCTCGCGCGCGTCCACTCGGAGCGCGTACGTACGACTCCGCAGCCGGGCGGGCGCGGCGCCGACGCACACGGGAGCTCTCTGCGCCGCCGACCTGATTCCGCGAGGCCGGCTGCTGCCTGCCGCACGGAATACACACACTGCATCGATTTCGGCATGCACGGCCATAATCGATGTCGACGAAAGAGAAAAACGAGATGACCGGAAATGAGAGGGAAAAAAAAAAAAATTCGTTGGACCCACTCGGCGCTGCCTCCAAATACATCTGCAGTCGTGCCGCACTGAAGGGAGAGACAGACTGACGGCGTTTTTGTATACACATCTATCTGACTCTCTTACATCGCCCCATATACTTTTTTTTTTATTTAGCGTAATCACGTTTTCTTGTTTGTGATCGTTCACCGCGCTTATTCTTACTCGTGTACACTCGGCGAACGTTTAATTTTGCGAGTAATAGCAAGAGAAACAGGACGCGTACGTACATGTGACGCTTTGAGCGCCAGTGGCGCTCTCGCTGCTTTTTTTTTTTATTTCTTCGTTTCAAAACGCGCGCGCGTTTCACTAAAGTTACGTAACGGTTTGTAGATACCCTTGCTGATAGTTCCGTGTTGTATCACATGGAGGTACGCCGTGACTTCACGCTTTAAAGTTCGTTAATAATGAGTATAAGGGATGAAATGATTGTAATCTGAGCTAAACCCTTCTGGCGTCCTCTCTCTCTTTTTTTCCCCTTTACATTCATTCTTTAAGTATCGATGGAAACGCGATCTCATAGCTTCCCTATGTCGTATCGCGACGCGATTGAAGAAAATTACGCGTAAATTATTTACTTAATTAAGAAACAGGCAAGCGAAGCGATGCTTGATAAACGAATACGTGTTGGTATTAAAGATAGTGCCGTGACCTTTTTACGACGGGCGCTTTCTATACGTTTGTCAAGATGGTGGAAACACGGTATATTCCAGAAATTATCGGAGAAAGAAACTGTTACGAAATAGCGAGCGAATAAGAAAAGAAAATAAATCGAATGAAATCGGAAGCTGATCGGATGAATGATTAAGCCGAAACAAAGAATAAGACGAAAGCTCGACAAGTGGAAATATATATTACGTGGTATTTCGCCTATACTACGAGTCACAAAATTATCTGATAAATTAGAAAGGCGGTCCGGCATTTCACTACACGCATGTATACATTGTTGTTAACCATGAAAAACGGATAATATGGATGGAGGCGGCTGCATTTTAGACTATAGTATGCGCTAAAGCGTGATGGGGTGCAGTTTCCAAGACGTGACTATAATAGCCGAAAACTCGGCGAATGTCTTCGCAAAACGGACACACACACACACAACGGTGCGAAGTATAGGGATATACAATAAATGGAGATTCTCGCATACAAAAAACTTAATGCGCAGTTACGTTTGCAATGTACACCTTAGAGCATTGTAGTCTTTAAAAACATAGTCGTTTTGAATTTGTTGCTTTACTAGCGTGAAAAAGAATGGCAGCGCCTTCCCCCCACAACCTTTCCACGTATGCGCATCTTCAATTACACTTAGCTCTTTTTAATTCTAGTAAAATTCTAGAACTTACGCGCGGTACGGAAATCGTACGAATTTTTTCAGAAACTGACTGAAGTATCTGCTTTTATGCATTGTCTACGTTAAAACGTTTGTTGATGACCTGCTAAAATTCATTTTCTGCATTAATTAACTTGAAATCACAGCTACATGCCGTAGCGGCGAAAAATATTTGGCAGGGTTCAATAATATGCGCAAAAACGCGTCGATAACTCGATATTACGTCGAAGCGAAGATTGAAGCAAAACAGACCGCAGCATAACGGGCAGGATTAAAATAATAAAAATTATTTTCCTCCCACCTCATTTCACATCCTTGCTCGTAGTTCTGAGAAGTCAATAAATGCCAAATTGTGACCGAAAATAAAAGGGCATGTATGGAGCGTCACGTTTCATATACCACAAGATTTGAAGAAGCGCACAGTCAGGAAAGATCGACCGCAGTCTTGTCAAAGCGGTCTTCAAAAGTTCGATAAACCGTAAGCCAACAAACGCCGCAAAGAGCTGTACTGAAAAAAGTAAATACATAAAAAATAAAGACGATCGAACGTCGACGGATGGTCAGACAGGTTGGCAAGATTCTAAAACCGCTTCGTTGGATGGCAATTACAAAGACAGCACTGAACGAAACTGATTGCGTAAAGCGCTTCTTTGAAGCGACACATTTGGCGATTCTTTCTGAAAAGGAGGGTTTTTTCTTATACATTTTCGCATTCAAACTAGATATGCAATAAGTATCGGCAATGATGCTCTCCTTTTTTGTGGTCGGTAGATAATATCCTGTCAAAGAACATATATATATATATATATATATATATATATATATATATATATATATATATATATATATATATATATATATATATATATATATATATATATATATATATATATATATATATATATGTATATATATTTCGCCCCACCCCTACATAAAGCGCAGGAAACGTTGACTCTTGTTTCGTTTATTGCATATATGTTACGGATGGGAACGCCGAAATGTCGTGTGCAAACGTTATAACGTGCTTAAAACAATCAACGCGCACAATTTTTCACCAACTTCCACGCTGCATTATTATGTCAGTGGCACCCGCAATGGTTAGGAGAAAAAAAAAATATATATATATTATATATATATATATATATATATATATATATATATATATATATATATATATATATATATATATATATATATATATATATATATATATATATATATATAAGCAGTGGGGTAAAAAAAAGCCACACAGTAGTCGAACTATCGTAAGAGCAGTAAACAACCAAAGAAAGCTAAGGTGCAGATTTGCACCTAGAGATAGGCACTTGGAAAAAAATAAAAAAAGCGCGTTTTCGCATAGCCAGCGCAGCGCGCGCTTACCTTGGTCAGGCAGTGAAGTATCCTCGCTGATGTCAGGAGTCGCGGGGCGAGCGGTGGTGGGACATTTTTCGTCTTCTCTTTCCTCCGTGTTATCCGTAGAGTCCATAGCAACGCATCAGCAGGGCACATCGCACATCACACGCAAAACTTCCTCGAATGGGCGGTAGGGGCTGGGCGCCCGAGCTTGCAAACGGGCCGCACGCTCAGGGGGTCCCGCACTCCTCACTCCTTCGCCAGGCCGCCAGAAATGCGCCCTCGCAACTTGCACCGTCCGGCCCCGAGCTCTCATTTAGGCCTTGCATTGGACGCGCACCCGCCGTCCGGATTGCATTGCAGTGGATCTCGACGCGGTGCAGCCATTTGCAGGTGCCCGGCGAGCACGAGCCCTGCGGAGAGAAAATTGCCAAGCAGACGCTCCTGCGCCGCAGAGCGCGAGCGCCCAGCGGCAATATGGCGAATGCGAAGTACCGTTAGGCCACCAGATGTCCCTACTTTGTGTATACATTAGACGCATCGAGTTGTTGGGAGCGCGTTCGCGCAAACAGAGCGCGCGCAGAACGTTTCACAACATGGTGCTCGCAGTAGCCATGCAACAAATAATATATACGCTTCAAGCTTGAACTTCACTCAGCGTCGACGTTGATAAAAACGAAACCAACAAAAACGCAATGGCGGATTGGCTTGTGTTGACTTGATTGCTAGATTTGACTAGAAGTTGGTTACACAGATCTAGCCACCCTGGTAAAAAAAAAAGTAAGAGGAGTTAAAGAAAGGCCGGCGTTGCTGCGCCCGGGTTGTACGAGACGAAAGTGGGGTAAAGCGTTCGGCGCACCCATATAGCCGCTTAAAACCGGCTTGACTTGGCTTGAAGTGTATAAGTAGGTGGCGGCAGAATCGCTGAATCGCTGGGCTAGAAATACTTTCTAGGCGGTTTACGGGGTACGGTTGGTACGGTAACCATAGAGTTTCCCACTAACTGTGAGAAACTCTATGGTAGTTTGTTCTCCGTGCTGGTTGTTGGTGTAGATTTTGACAGTGAGCTGTGTGCACTAGCGAGAACCGCCTCTGCCCGTGGGGACGTACTACGTGGTCGCATTGTGTAAGAGTGTTGTAGAAAGCGATTCATCTGCATGTCGTTGCCGTTTTGTTAGTTCTGCCAGTTCTACGATATCACCGTGTTCAGTGGACGCTTATGAGCGGAGGGAGCTTCTCCGCGGTGCTTAGCAGGTAACGCCAATCTCCCGAAATGTTGGCCGCCAAATCTATAAGCAATGATAACGAGCTGTACGAGCATGAAATAAAGGCCATGTGTTATGCGATTTGTGAATGTCTCTTTGATGCACAACTAGTGTTGTGGCGTGCGTGGATGTGTGGTAGAAGTGCGTGTGTTGCTTGATCGAGGATCGATCGCTATCAGTTGGACTGTCATTTGGGCGAATTACTTGGACCAACACGTTTATTTAAGCTTCGTCTTGAGTAACTGCGCGTGACAGATATGGAATGCGCAAGCTGGAAGCGACGGGATATGAACCGGCGTTCACCCGGCGTTATTGTCGAGTGGCTTAACATATATGCTGTCGCCGATTATGACAATCGGTTTTATAAGCAGTGCCTCTTTAGGTAGTTGTGTACAAATGAAAACGGAAATAAAATAGAAATCTTATTGTTAGGAGCATTGTCTAGCTTACATTCCCGACACCTAAACGTCTTTCTAAAAGTCAACATTGCCGCAACACAGTTGTGTCATGCGGTGAAGTGCACAAAGTATATTGCGGTGAAGCACACATAGTACGCGCGCGCGCGTGTGGGCCTTAATTATACACGCGCCGTCCTCTGTCTCATTAGTGGTGATGCGGCGGACAGCATCACCACCAACTCCAGCCTCTGTAATGAGCCCTTATCAATTTACTCTGTGAAAAAAAAATGTGACAAGCGATTGGCAAGGCAGTAATTCTTCTAATTTATTGCAGGATTAATTCAAAATTGTTGCATGACGCCTTTAAAAAAGTGCGAAATGCCTATGACAGACTCCATGGGTACTCCAGATTTCGTGCCATCACATATATATGCTCCAAAATGTAAATGATTATTAACGAAGTATATACTCAGGCTAGGTATAGGAGATGATCATCTATATTTCATTAATTTTCTCTGAAAAGTAGTAGCTTATGGTTCACATTATTGCGTTCTTTCGAGTAATCAAGAAAAATAGATATTGAAGCATGGTCAAAAATTATGGGTGCAGTTGGTCAAGGAAGCAAGTTGAGCTTTGCAAGAAAATGATTTACGAAAGCCATGCGGTGCCAGAACTAAAAGCAAGGTGGTTTCAGGAAACTTATGGTGACCTGCGATGATAGCATGCGTTGAAGCATCTTACAGGGGCTGCTTGTTGGAAAGATGGGGTGGTAATTAGGCAAGTGCCTGTCATCAGATGGGGAGATGCATCATCAAATCTTTAAAAAGTAGCTATGAAGGGGATGCTAAAAATTTCTTGAAGGAATTAACACAACGCAGTACTTATTAAAGCCTCCAATTTAATGAGGTTAGCACTGGGGCTAGCAGGTACCTTAAATGAGCTGGCAACTTTAGTAATACCCCTCATAGGTCAATAATTATTGGATTCACAGCATGCTATGGATGAGATAGGATTATGCAAATGGGGCAATTAGAAGTAATGAAATTATTGAATATACTTTGTTAATAATGCCGGGACAGTCCTAATGCAGAATGAGGTTTATATCAGGGTGAATTTACTTTTGCTAATGCTTCTGGTGGCATCATTGCAGTTTATATTCACTGGCTTCATGCACTGTATATCAAGCACCACTGATGACACTCTGGTTTTTGCAAAGTTATTGTACTGTTTAAAAAAAATAACATCAAGAAACTACATGCTTTCTTACAGTTTAATCAGGCATATAATTTAGACTCTTTAGTGAATTGTATAGGGGAGGTCTGTGTGCAGAATATCCATGGTAATCATTTAACGCTCTGTTTGTTTGCGTAATGTTTGAAGCCTCTTTTTCTATTCAGAATTGCTACGGAGCAAGAAAAATCCAACACCAGAATTGGTACTTGGGTAAAGCAGGTAGTAAGAGCAAGCTCAATCACAAGCCGTTCAGGAGCACCCACTGAAGGAACTAATACCTATAGGGCAAAGCTTCCGGTGCACCAAGAAGGGGATGGGAGGGGGGTGCCGGTTAACGTTTCAAGAGGGCATCTCCTCACCATCATCCTACCCTAGCCACGAACTTGTACTGTCTACGTTTATCAGACTCCTACTAACACAAGACAGACAAGGTATAAAAGTTGCTTCTTTATTGCAAGATGGCACATCAGACCTTTTCAGAATTCCCTCACCGCAAGCCGTTAAGATTGCCTAAAAGCCTTTCCTTGTGCGGTGTCCCTTTTTTGTTCCCACACAGTTATCGCAAGCAAAAGTATGCAGCTTGTCACAGGCTAGCTGGTGCCACACAGGGATGGCTCCAGCCATCGTGATGTGTATTCCACTGGAGCTGTCAGACACTGTACATTCGTGGTCTGGTGTGCTTGTTTAGGACTTTAAAGATGTAAACAGTGACCACTTCTGTTTTGTCCCTTGCACACTTGCACAAGAATTTGACACAGACGTTAGTTCTGGCAATACTGCCACAGGTGGTAAGAGGTACCTTGAAGTTGTAAACAGTGACTGCTTGTGTCACACACCTGCACAAGATTTTGACAGAGACGTTAGTTCTCGCAATCCTGCCACGGTGGTAAGAAGGTGTACAACCACAGGAACACCATGGCAAAGCAAGCTGAGGTTCATATTGAATATAATATTCCACTTGCAATACAATGGTAATTAAGTACTCTTGCATTCATTTGCAGTGTCAGGCATCACATCATTCTGCCTAACCCTGATCTCTTTTACCTATCGTCTACATAGTTTTCCAGGTTGGTGACAGTAAAAAAAGAAAAAAATCTTTGTGGGAGCACCACATTTTAATCTCACAAGACTCCACTGAAGCACTTACAACATATGCGAACAGTGATATCCTAAATGTCAGCGCTTTTTGTGCTAACAAAGGTAAGCTGCTTGTTACCTTCGGCCTGTGATCTTACAGGAGCTTTAGCATATGCCCTGTTGTCATCTTGTGTCAACGATGCCACATACAATAAATAGTTCAACAAAGCTTATAACTCGGCAAGATGTACGTGCATATCTTCAGGGAGGTAATAAAATGCAGAAGTGACCACTCACGACAAGAAACACAGGATATGTGTTAACTTCCATCTATCTTTATTTGTGGCTTTGCCAGCAAATATGTAAGGGAACAGACACATGCGCAGTAGGGCAAGGTGCAACGTCACAGCCATTTAACATTAACAACCATCACAAGAGAATGCTCAAGAAACTTTCCTGCCTTTCCGAGTTTCAACAGATGGGTCACTAATACACACATCACTCCTTCCCCATCATGAAATGCTTCCAACAGTTCACATGCCATTCTCTCACCACCCGTGCCTCGAATCCTTACCTCATATTTATTCTCAACTGACATGCTCTGCCACTCATGCAACAATAAGACAGATTTGCCTGTCCACTCTTAACAGCCTGTAAGTACATTCCTAAGAACTCCCCCCCCCCCCCACCCCCTCCACCCTCCCATTGGTCATAGGCCAGATGGGTCATTATATTATTCACCTAGCTACACAACTGTGCTTGTCGAGCATGAATATATGTGAACCATACAGTTGCTTTGCAATAAGCAAATGTAGTACAAGTACAACACTCTCTATGAAGGCTTGGTTAAAATAGTTTTATGATCATGGCACAGAAGCGTGAACTGTTGGGCTAGTTGGTGAAACATGTTTTGAAATAAAAGAGTGAAAGCTTGTCGATGTAGCACATCGACGAGTTTTCGCTCTTCTATTCCAAATCATGGAACAAAAGCTTTCTCTAGGAAACACGTAAAGCCAACATGGAGAATTATACGCACCAGGAAAATTCCGACACTGCAAATATTCTATGGGTGTGCAAATATTCAATGATATAACAGATCAAATTGAATACTGTCGTATTCGATTCAATAAGCATTATGTGTAAAACTGAATATTTTGTTAATATCTTACGAATGCTTCAAAATGTTAAATACACCAAAATAAACAGAAAACTTGTGTAAAAGTATGACAAATTTCATCCCTGCTGGTAGATTATAAGCACTCAACATGAGAGCTTATGTAGTGCAGCTGGCTACTTCGCTCTAGGAAAGTGATTTTACCAGCTATACAATGGCCACTTACCCTTTCTTAAGAGTTCTGTGGATTCGAAGGGCATGATTATTTCCTAGAGATGCTGTATTTCTGTTTTTAAAATTTCTAGGAGTTCTTATCTATACCTTAAATGGACAGGCAACCAAATTATAACGTACTTGTTTTTTTATTGCAATGGAAAGCTTACAATTCAGCTTACAATTCAGAGTGTCTAATCATGCAATGGCAACAGGGAAAAGGCGATGAAATATTTTTTATCATATTTGTTGCCGATGGAGTCTCATACACAACACATGTTGCAAACAGTGGCCGACAGCTTCTGGTGTTATTTGCGCCAAGTTCTGCCATGACAGAGTGCATGTGCGAAATGCCTTTTAAACGTGGTGCATGCACCACTTCTCAGCATCAATTCCTTTTACTGCATAATAAGCAAAGAATTCGTGTGGATGTGTTTTACCTAGGGATTCCAAAATCATAGCGAATGTAATTTGGCATAGGCTGTAAAAGTTAACATTCAATCAGTCATACATTCTTACCTTTCTATGCCAATTTTTGTTCATACCAAGTGAACAAGAAATGAGTTAGGAGCGACGGCGCATCATACGACACGTCGCCAGCCACCCCGACTGTCCCCATTTGGTTGGGCACCTTGTGTTCTCAGACACGGCTTTGGTTGCAGCAGTTCTACTTCAGGACATTTTGAGTTTGCCAGTTTTTGTTTTTTTCTAGTACCATTATTTTCTGTATCTGTGCCATATTTTTGTACCGTGTTTTCTGCCGCCATTTTGTCGGTGCAGCCTCCACATGAGACATAAAGGCTTGCACCTTAAAAAAGCAGGTGAACGTGCATATTTTTACTTTCCCTTTATGCCAATATTAAGGAGATAGCTAGCGGTACACGCAAACCAGTAAGCACAACATATAACATACCCCTATGGCTCAGTGTAGACTGCACTGCTAATTCATCACAACTATATGTGCTTTTTAACCTTAAGTATGAGGGCGACCTTTTTTTTTTTCAAAGCCCACTTGGTCGCAAAATTTCAACCAAAATGAAATTCACAACTGTTTTATTTGGAACACTTACACATACTTTCCAGGTACCTCTAAACTGTCGTCACTCCAACTGAGACATTTATCATAGCGTGGCATAAACTTTACTCACAGTAAAGTTTATGCCACGCTGTGCAGACACTTTACTACGCAGATAACTATGTTACTTTAGGTACTTTACTATGCAGATAGGTCAAGCAAATACTTTACTATGCCCTCGCCTTTGGCTAGGGCATAGTAAAGTATCTGCTTGAAAGCTATTTTTCTTTTACAGCAGAGTAAAGTTACAATAGAGCTGTTATGCTTGAGGTTTACCATATGTCGTAGATAGAACATTATCATCATGAACCAGCACACGCTCTCTTCGCCGTCTTCTTCCTCTTCTGCTTCGCTCCCAGAACAGGCGCGCCTATTTCTGCAGCACAGGGTGCCATAACTCGGATGGGCGAGAGAATGAGTATAGAGAGAAAGAAAGAGACAAACAGAGAGAAAGAAAGAAAAAGAGAGAAATTCTCAGCAAAAATATTTCTTGGCGAGGCAAGACTCAAATCCGCGGACCAACGAATAGAAGGGAAGCATTGCACTTGGCTATCCAGTCACATTAGCAGAGCATAACATAGCCTTGTATAGTATATAGTATAGCAAGGGGGTGGGAAAGGGAACTGAGGATGAGGAGCAGAGATGTGAGTGTAAGGAGAAAGGAAAGGAGGAGGGGAGAACGAGGACAGAGAGTGATGGGAATAGAAAGAAATAGGAAGAAGAGAAAGAGACTGAGAGAAAGGGAAGAGAAAAAAGGATAGAAGGTGAGGGGATGACTGCACAGAGCGAGCAAGAAAGGAAAGAAAGAGAGAAAACGATAGAAAGACAAAGAAAGAAATAAACAGAGAGAGAGCAAGAGATACAAAGTCACAAAGAAAGAAGATAGAAAAAGAGAGAACAGCGAAAGGGCTAGGAAAGAGAGAGCTTAGAGGATAAAAGCTCACCAACTCTGCAGTGACCCTGCCTTGCACGTGAGAGCGGCGCTCATTTTTTTTTCTCCTTTTTTTTTTTGAGGTCCTATCAGTTTTTTAATCGATTAAAGCCATAGTGAAAGTCTGACGTTGTGTGCAGACGTGTTGCACAGCACCTCTCGTATGTCCTCCGATCTTGCGAGGTAGCAGTTGTGAATTCCGAGCACACACTGGGCACACAAACATGCCTCGAACAATTAAGTCTCCCACTATGTGTGACGTGCGTGGTGTCATTTGATTTCTGCATGCAGCAATACAGCCAAAATTCATCGTTGAATGAGTATTGTGTATGGTAAAGCCTTCATGAGTGACAGCAAAGTGTAGCAACAGTGCAGGAACATTGAAGCAGAATGTGTAGACAACAGTGAGCGGCATACAGAATTGGCTGAAAGGTGGCTGTCTTCAATGTGGGGGCCATAAAGAACGCTGGCACAACGCCACAATAAATGCCTCAGTTGCAGTGGCGACTATGGGGCAGCTGGAAAGTGTATCTACATGTTCCAAACATAAGCGTCTTTAATTTCGCTGTGGTTTTCACCTTGAACGAATTAGAACTTGAAAACAAACATAGCCCTCGTATGTTTAAAACAATTGCAGCAAGGCTGGTGATAGGTCAGCAACAAGCTTAGCCACGCCTTCATTGTCGTCCATTATGTGCACACAATATAGGTAGTTTGGGGAGGCACAACTATTTGACTGACTATACTGGGAAGCTAACTGGCAACCCTGGGCCAGTGTGGCTTTGGAAGATGGGCCCCACCTACGACGAACCACCCTTTTACAGCACAGCTGTTAAAGTCGAGGTTGGCCGTGTGCCGTAGATAGAAAATGATCATCATCATGAACCAGCACGTGCCATCTTCGTCGTCGTCGCCTTCTTCCTCTTCTGCTTTTTACCAGAAGACGCGTGCCGATTTGTCCGGCAAATGATGCAATAACTTCATGAGCGAGAGAACCATAGCACAGAGAGAGAGAGAGGAAATAAACAGAAAAAAATAGAAGGAAAGAGAACAAAAAATTCTTGGCGAAAAAAGAAATTTTGTCGAGGCGCGATTCGAACCAGTGAACTAACTATTTGAAGGCGAGCACCATAACCACTCGGCTATCCAGGCCCGCTTGCAGAGGAGAGCATAGCCTTGAATAGTATATGCAGCTCAGCAAGGTTATTAGAAAGGGAAGTGAGGGTGAGAAGGAGAGAGGCATGAGGGTTACCAGGAAGAAAATGAAGATGGGAGAACGAGTACAGAGGGAGAGAAAAAATAGAAACAGACAAATAGACAGAAAGGGAAGAGACAGAGAAAAAAGTTGGAAGGCGAGAAAGCGACTTAGAGAGAGAGAGAACATAGAAACTGAGAAATAGACAGAAAGAAAAGCAACAGAGAAAAAAAAAAGATAGAAGGCGACAAAACCAACTGCACAGAGAGAGGGAGACAACAAAAGACATAGAAAAAAAAGATAAAGAGAAAAAAAATAGAGATAAGCAAGGGAATAGAGAGAGAGAAAAACACAGAAATGCACCGAAAGAAACAGACGGAGAAAGAGTTTCAAAGCAACAGAGAAACAGGTATTAGGCGAGAGACCGACAACAGAGAGAGAGGGGGGGGGGGGGGGAGTGAAAGAAGTAACAGATAGAAGAAATAGGTGAAAACATAGAAGGTGAGAGACCGACTACACTGAGACATATAGAGAAACCAAGACACAGCAAGACAGCTAAAGAGAAAAAAAAATTAGGAAAGAAAAGGGAGAAAAAGGCAAAGAAAGAAATAGCAGTTGAAATAATTACCCATTCCCTTTCTGGGGTGTGTGCAGCGTGTCTCTATGACATCCGAGACTCTATTTGATGCAATTTGCATTGATTTTATCAGGATGGCACTGTGAATATACCGCTTAGCACACGACGGTGCACGGGTGGAACCGCACTAATCCTGTTCAGTAATCGTATATTTCTTTGCATATTTTAGAGTGCTAATTTATTACTTCAGCTTGTTTTTAGCATCCCTATACTACAAAATAAATATATAGTGTGTGATTTATACAGTTTATTTGCGCAAACTTGAATGGAGCTAAATGTCTGTAATGCAGGTTAGCTTGTTTGATTGAGGCAAGGCCTCAGACCAGGAAAAGACGAGGCAGTTTTTCACACAGAAAAGTGGAACATTTAGAACAAAAGGAATGAAGAAAAAAGTAAGGAAAACAACCACAGTGAAATCACACATGTTACCAAACTACTAAGACAAGCAAGGCTTGGTAATTAAATGAAGTCCCATTGAACGCTCGAAACACAAGAGAAGAAATACGTGCTCATACATTGCCTTCACGATGATTATTTTTTTGTACATCTAATGCTGACGACATCGACACTTGTGAGCCAATACAAGCTTCACTTTAAAAAGGCATACTGTATTTCAAGCTTCGTGAATGAAGCAGTGCGAACAATTAAAGAATAGTTTGTGTAAGCACAGCACGTACTGCGCGACTGAATATTGCTGTGCTTGGCATCACAGGTGATTCAAGAGGCCGACATTTTCTTCTGTCATATCTCCTTGCACTTCTCTCCCAGAGGAGGACATGTCACTGTGATTTATGGAAAGGCCTAGAGTTACTCCAAAAAGGCTCAACTTCACCGCCCGATATTGCCATCACGTGATTTTTTGGAGATAAAATAAGGCTGCACAAAGAGCGGATTGCATGCATTGGTCATGCGCTGATACGTACCTCCTCAGAAAACACAACACATCCTCAAGACGTCCTGAAATGACCAAAATATCCTTGTCCTGTAGGGTGTGCTGAGGACAACTGCAGGAATGCCTGATATACTTGAGTCCACAAAATTCAGTTTGATTGTGGAGGCCTCCGTGAGGGCACTATAAATACTTCTTTGAACAGTGCAAGAGTGGAACACTAGATTTGATGAATAAAACACGACACAGGTGCTGTGTCATGAATGTAATACATGTATGTATATAAGTGTGTGTGTGTGTGTGTTTTGACAATACTGTAAGCCACCACAGGCTGTTACAGGGGTGGTAAAAGATATTATACAATACCATACACAAAGACTGCAGTTTCAAATGTTGCTGAAAAACTCTTGCTCATTGACAATCAACAAATACACTGGAATCGAGCTTGTTTGGTTGCTAACAACTTTATTGATAGTGCTGCAGAGCTTTCGCCGACCGGGCCTTAAGTCTCCCATGAGCTTGTTCCATTCGATAATTGTACGGTACAGAACCTAAAACTTTAATACATCAATTTTTATAGTGTAGGGTAAAATAGCACATGGATGATTGATACGCAGTGACACTCTGGCGAAGGGTGCATGTACAAGGTAAGATCTCTATGTTTAGTGTTTTAATATACAGCTTGTCCTGGAACTTCAAGCATGTGATTTCTCTGCACGTAGACAGCGTCTGGAGGTTAGCCCTGTGAAGTTCTGGTAGTATGAATAATAAAATCTGGCTGCCACTTGTTGCATCTGTTCTAGCTCATCAGCTAGCTTTTGACTGTATGGATCCCAGATTATACTAGCATACTCTGGAGTTTGCCGCACTCCTGTTTTATAAGCTGTCAGCTTTGTTTTAGGTGTGGCATCTCTTAACTTTCACCTTAGAACACCCAGCTTACATTCAGACAAAGCACAAATATTTTTAATATGCTTGTTGCAGGTTAGATTCTAAGTAATTGTAACACCCAGATATTTTATCTGACTTGATCACTTAACTCTTTATTTTTTATTTTACACGTAAACGGCAGTGGCACTTCTTATTGATATCGACCAACAGTAGTCTTGTTGAAACTGATTTTCATGTTCCATTTCTCACACCTTTCAGTCAACAGAAAACACAAAGCATCATTGAGCAAGACGTGGTTAGCAACACTTTTTACCCCAGTTAATATCCAGTTCATCCGCAAACAGTCTCA